>NW_027488693.1:0-300000 GCF_050948215.1 Halictus rubicundus
ATAGGATAGAGGATAGGATAGGATAGATGAGAGGATAGGATAGAGGATAGGATAGGGTAGAGGATAGGATAGGATAGAGGATAGGATAGGATAGATGATACTATAGGATAGAGGATAGGATAAGATAGAGGATAGGTTAGGATAGAGGATAGGATAGGGGATTGGATAGGATAGAGGATAGGATAGGATAGAGGATAGGATACGATAGAGGATACGATAGGATAGGATAGAGGATAGGATACGATAGAGGATGCGATAGGATAGGATAGAGGATAGGATAGGATAGAGGATAGGATAGGATAGAGGATAGGATATGATAGTGGATAGGATATGATAGAAGATAGGATAGGATAGAGGATAGGATAGGATAGATGATAGGATAGGATAGAGGATAGGATCGGATAGAGTATAGGATAGGGGATTGGATAGAATAAAGGATAGGATAGGATAGAGGATAGGATAGAGGATAGGATAGAGGATAGGATAAGATATAGGATAAGGTAGGATAGAGTATAGGATAGGATAGAGGATAGGATAGGATAGAGGATAGGATAGGATAGGATAGAGGATACGATAGGATATAATAGAGGATAGGATAGGATAGAGGATTGGATAGGATAGAGGATAGGATATGATAGAGGATAGGATATGATAGAGGATAGGATAGGATAGATGATAGGATAGGATAGATGATAGGATAGGATAGAGGATAGGATAAGATAGAGGATAGGATAGGATAGAGGATAGGATAGGATAGAGGATAGGATCGGATAGAGGATAGGATAGGATAGAGGATAGGATAGGATAGAGGATAGGATAGGATAGAGGATAGGATAGGATAGAGGATAGGATAAGATAGAGGATAAGATAGGATAGAGTATAGGATAGGATAGAGGATAGGATATGATAGAGGATAGGATAGGATAGAGGATAGGATAGGATAGATGATAGGATAGGATAGAGGATAGGATAAGATAGAGGATAGGATATGATAGAGGATAGGATAGGATAGAGGATAGGATATTATAGAGGATAGGATAGGATAGAGGATAGGATAGGATAGAGGATAGGATAGGATAGAGGATAGGATAAGATAAAGGATAAGATAGGATAGAGGATAGGATAGGATAGAGGATAGGATATGATAGAGGATAGGATAGGATAGAGGATAGGATAGGATAGAGGATAGTATAGGATAGAGGATAGGATATGATAGAGGATAGGATAGGATAGAAGATAGGATAGGATAGATGATAGGATAGGATATAGGATAGGATAAGATAGAGGATAAGATAGGATAGAGGATAGGATAGGATAGAGGATAGGATATGATAGAGGATAGGATAGGATAGAGGATAGGATAGGATAGGATAGATGATAGGATAGGATAGAGGATAGGATAAGATAGAGGATAGGATAGGATAGATGATATTATAGGAAAGAGGAAAGGATATGATAGAGGATACGATATTATAGAGGATAGGATAGGGTAGAGGATAGGATATTATAAAGGATAGGATAGGATAGAGGATAGGATAGGATAGAGGATAGGATAGGATAGAGGATAGTATAGGATAGATGATAGGATAGGATAGAGGATAGGATAAGATAGAGGATAGGATAGGATAGATGATATTATAGGAAAGAGGAAAGGATATGATATAGGATACGATATTGTAGAGGATAGGATAGGATAGAGGATAGGATAGGATAGAAGATAGGATAGGATAGATGATAGGATAGTATATAAGATAGGATACGATAGAGGATAAGATAGGATAGAGGATAGGATAGGATAGAGGATAGGATATGATAGAGGATAGGATAGGATAGAGGATAGGATAGGATAGGATAGATGATAGGATAGGATAGAGGATAGGATAGGATAGAGGATAGGATATTATAAAGGATAGGATATGATAGAGGATAGGATAGGATAGAGGATAGGATAGGATAGAGGATAGGATAGGATAGAGGATAGGATAGGATAGAGGATAGGATAGGATAGAGGATAGGATATGATAGAGGATAGGATATGATAGAGGATAGGATAGGATAGAGGATAGGATAGGATAGATGATAGGATAGGATGGAGGATAGGATAAGATAGAGGATAGGATAGGATAGAGGATAGGATAGGATAGAGGATAGGATCGGATAGAGGATAGGATAGGATAGAGGATAGGATAGGACAGATGATAGGATAGGACAGAGGATTGGATAAGATAGAGGATAGGATAGGATAGAGGATAGTATAGGGGATTGGATAGGATAGAGGATAGGATAGGATAGAGGATACGATATGATAGGATAGAGGATAGGATAGGATAAGATACAGGATAAGATATGATGGAGGATTTGATAGGATAGAGGATAGGATATGATAGAGGATAGGATAGGATAGACGATAGGATAGGATAGAGGATAGGATAGGATAGATGATAGGATAGGATCGAGGATAGGATAAGATAGAGGATAGGATAGGATAGATGATATTATAGGAAAGAGGAAAGGATATTGTAGAGGATAGGATAGGATAGAGGATAGGATAGGATAGAGGATAGGATAGGATAGTGGATAGGATAGGATAGAGGATAGGATGGGATAGAGGATAGGATAGGATAGAGGATAGGATAGGATAGATGAGAGGATAGGATAGAGGATAGGATAGGGTAGAGGATAGGATAGGATAGAGGATAGGATAGGATAGATGATACTATAGGATAGAGGATAGGATAAGATAGAGGATAGGTTAGGATAGAGGATAGGATAGGGGATTGGATAGGATAGAGGATAGGATAGGATAGAGGATAGGATACGATAGAGGATACGATAGGATAGGATAGAGGATAGGATACGATAGAGGATGCGATAGGATAGGATAGAGGATAGGATAGGATAGAGGATAGGATAGGATAGAGGATAGGATATGATAGTGGATAGGATATGATAGAAGATAGGATAGGATAGAGGATAGGATAGGATAGATGATAGGATAGGATAGAGGATAGGATCGGATAGAGTATAGGATAGGGGATTGGATAGAATAAAGGATAGGATAGGATAGAGGATAGGATAGAGGATAGGATAGAGGATAGGATAAGATATAGGATAAGGTAGGATAGAGTATAGGATAGGATAGAGGATAGGATAGGATAGAGGATAGGATAGGATAGGATAGAGGATACGATAGGATATAATAGAGGATAGGATAGGATAGAGGATTGGATAGGATAGAGGATAGGATATGATAGAGGATAGGATATGATAGAGGATAGGATAGGATAGATGATAGGATAGGATAGATGATAGGATAGGATAGAGGATAGGATAAGATAGAGGATAGGATAGGATAGAGGATAGGATAGGATAGAGGATAGGATCGGATAGAGGATAGGATAGGATAGAGGATAGGATAGGATAGAGGATAGGATAGGATAGAGGATAGGATAGGATAGAGGATAGGATAAGATAGAGGATAAGATAGGATAGAGTATAGGATAGGATAGAGGATAGGATATGATAGAGGATAGGATAGGATAGAGGATAGGATAGGATAGATGATAGGATAGGATAGAGGATAGGATAAGATAGAGGATAGGATATGATAGAGGATAGGATAGGATAGAGGATAGGATATTATAGAGGATAGGATAGGATAGAGGATAGGATAGGATAGAGGATAGGATAGGATAGAGGATAGGATATGATAGTGGATAGGATATGATAGAAGATAGGATAGGATAGAGGATAGGATAGGATAGATGATAGGATAGGATAGAGGATAGGATCGGATAGAGTATAGGATAGGGGATTGGATAGAATAAAGGATAGGATAGGATAGAGGATAGGATAAGATAGAGGATAGGTTAGGATAGAGGATAGGATAGGGGATTGGATAGGATAGAGGATAGGATAGGATAGAGGATAGGATACGATAGAGGATACGATAGGATAGGATAGAGGATAGGATACGATAGAGGATACGATAGGATAGGATAGAGGATAGGATAGGATAGAGGATAGGATAGGATAGAGGATAGGATATGATAGTGGATAGGATATGATAGAAGATAGGATAGGATAGAGGATAGGATAGGATAGAGGATAGGATAAGATAGAGGATAAGGTAGGATAGAGTATAGGATAGGATAGAGGATAGGATAGGATAGAGGATAGGATAGGATAGGATAGAGGATACGATAGGATATAATAGAGGATAGGATAGGATAGAGGATTGGATAGGATAGAGGATAGGATATGATAGAGGATAGGATATGATAGAGGATAGGATAGGATAGATGATAGGATAGGATAGATGATAGGATAGGATAGAGGATAGGATAAGATAGAGGATAGGATAGGATAGAGGATAGGATAGGATAGAGGATAGGATCGGATAGAGGATAGGATAGGATAGAGGATAGGATAGGATAGAGGATAGGATAAGATAGAGGATAGGATAGGATAGAGTATAGGATAGGATAGAGGATAGGATATGATAGAGGATAGGATAGGATAGATGATAGGATAGGATAGAGGATAGGATAAGATAGAGGATAGGATAGGATAGATGATATTATAGGAAAGAGGAAAGGATATGATAGAGGATACGATATTATAGAGGATAGGATAGGATAGAGGATAGGATATTATAAAGGATAGGATAGGATAGAGGATAGGATAGGATAGAGGATAGGATAGGATAGAGGATAGGATAGTATAGAGGATAGGATAGGATAGAGGATAGGATAGGAAAGAGGATAGGATACGATAGAGGATACGATAGGATAGGATAGAGGGTAGGATAGGATAGAGGATAGGATAGGATAGAGGATAGGATAGGATAGAGGATACGATAGGATAGGATAGAGAATAGGATAGGATAGAGGATAGGACAGGACAGAGGATAGGATAGGATAGAGGATAGGATAGGATAGAGGATACGATAGGAATGAGGATAGGATAGAGAATAGGATAGGATAGAGGATAGGATAGGATAGAGGATAGGATATGATAGAGGATAGGATATGATAGAGGATAGGATAGGATGGAGGATAGGATAGGATAGATGATAGGATAGGATAGAGGATAGGATAAGATAGAGGATAGGATAGGATAGAGGATAGGATAGGATAGAGGATAGGATCGGATAGAGGATAGGATAGGGGATTGGATAGAATAAAGGATAGGATAGGATTGAGGATAGGATAGAGGATAGGATAAGATAGAGGATAAGATAGGATAGAGTATAGGATAGGATAGAGGATAGGATAGGATAGAGTATAGGATAGGATAGAGGATAGGATAGGATAGAGGATAGGATAGGATAGATGATAGGATAGGATAGAGGATAGGATAAGATAGAGGATAGGATAGGATAGATGATATTATAGGAAAGAGGAAAGGATATGATAGAGAATACGATATTGTAGAGGATAGGATAGGATAGAGGATAGGATAGGATAGAGGATAGGCTAGGATAGAGGATAGGATAGGATAGGATAGAGGATAGGATAGGATAGAGGATACGATAGGATAGAGGATAGGATATGATAGAGGATAGGCTAGGATAGAGGATAGGATGGGATAGAGGATAGGATAGGATAGAGGATAGGATAGGATAGATGAGAGGATAGGATAGAGGATAGGATAGGGTAGAGGATAGGATAGGATAGAGGATAGGATAGGATAGATGATACTATAGGATAGAGGATAGGATAAGATAGAGGATAGGTTAGGATAGAGGATAGGATAGGGGATTGGATAGGATAGAGGATAGGATAGGATAGAGGATAGGATACGATAGAGGATACGATAGGATAGGATAGAGGATAGGATACGATAGAGGATGCGATAGGATAGGATAGAGGATAGGATAGGATAGAGGATAGGATAGGATAGAGGATAGGATATGATAGTGGATAGGATATGATAGAAGATAGGATAGGATAGAGGATAGGATAGGATAGATGATAGGATAGGATAGAGGATAGGATCGGATAGAGTATAGGATAGGGGATTGGATAGAATAAAGGATAGGATAGGATAGAGGATAGGATAGAGGATAGGATAGAGGATAGGATAAGATATAGGATAAGGTAGGATAGAGTATAGGATAGGATAGAGGATAGGATAGGATAGAGGATAGGATAGGATAGGATAGAGGATACGATAGGATATAATAGAGGATAGGATAGGATAGAGGATTGGATAGGATAGAGGATAGGATATGATAGAGGATAGGATATGATAGAGGATAGGATAGGATAGATGATAGGATAGGATAGATGATAGGATAGGATAGAGGATAGGATAAGATAGAGGATAGGATAGGATAGAGGATAGGATAGGATAGAGGATAGGATCGGATAGAGGATAGGATAGGATAGAGGATAGGATAGGATAGAGGATAGGATAGGATAGAGGATAGGATAGGATAGAGGATAGGATAAGATAGAGGATAAGATAGGATAGAGTATAGGATAGGATAGAGGATAGGATATGATAGAGGATAGGATAGGATAGAGGATAGGATAGGATAGATGATAGGATAGGATAGAGGATAGGATAAGATAGAGGATAGGATATGATAGAGGATAGGATAGGATAGAGGATAGGATATTATAGAGGATAGGATAGGATAGAGGATAGGATAGGATAGAGGATAGGATAGGATAGAGGATAGGATATGATAGTGGATAGGATATGATAGAAGATAGGATAGGATAGAGGATAGGATAGGATAGATGATAGGATAGGATAGAGGATAGGATCGGATAGAGTATAGGATAGGGGATTGGATAGAATAAAGGATAGGATAGGATAGAGGATAGGATAAGATAGAGGATAGGTTAGGATAGAGGATAGGATAGGGGATTGGATAGGATAGAGGATAGGATAGGATAGAGGATAGGATACGATAGAGGATACGATAGGATAGGATAGAGGATAGGATACGATAGAGGATACGATAGGATAGGATAGAGGATAGGATAGGATAGAGGATAGGATAGGATAGAGGATAGGATATGATAGTGGATAGGATATGATAGAAGATAGGATAGGATAGAGGATAGGATAGGATAGAGGATAGGATAAGATAGAGGATAAGGTAGGATAGAGTATAGGATAGGATAGAGGATAGGATAGGATAGAGGATAGGATAGGATAGGATAGAGGATACGATAGGATATAATAGAGGATAGGATAGGATAGAGGATTGGATAGGATAGAGGATAGGATATGATAGAGGATAGGATATGATAGAGGATAGGATAGGATAGATGATAGGATAGGATAGATGATAGGATAGGATAGAGGATAGGATAAGATAGAGGATAGGATAGGATAGAGGATAGGATAGGATAGAGGATAGGATCGGATAGAGGATAGGATAGGATAGAGGATAGGATAGGATAGAGGATAGGATAAGATAGAGGATAGGATAGGATAGAGTATAGGATAGGATAGAGGATAGGATATGATAGAGGATAGGATAGGATAGATGATAGGATAGGATAGAGGATAGGATAAGATAGAGGATAGGATAGGATAGATGATATTATAGGAAAGAGGAAAGGATATGATAGAGGATACGATATTATAGAGGATAGGATAGGATAGAGGATAGGATATTATAAAGGATAGGATAGGATAGAGGATAGGATAGGATAGAGGATAGGATAGGATAGAGGATAGGATAGTATAGAGGATAGGATAGGATAGAGGATAGGATAGGAAAGAGGATAGGATACGATAGAGGATACGATAGGATAGGATAGAGGGTAGGATAGGATAGAGGATAGGATAGGATAGAGGATAGGATAGGATAGAGGATACGATAGGATAGGATAGAGAATAGGATAGGATAGAGGATAGGACAGGACAGAGGATAGGATAGGATAGAGGATAGGATAGGATAGAGGATACGATAGGAATGAGGATAGGATAGAGAATAGGATAGGATAGAGGATAGGATAGGATAGAGGATAGGATATGATAGAGGATAGGATATGATAGAGGATAGGATAGGATGGAGGATAGGATAGGATAGATGATAGGATAGGATAGAGGATAGGATAAGATAGAGGATAGGATAGGATAGAGGATAGGATAGGATAGAGGATAGGATCGGATAGAGGATAGGATAGGGGATTGGATAGAATAAAGGATAGGATAGGATTGAGGATAGGATAGAGGATAGGATAAGATAGAGGATAAGATAGGATAGAGTATAGGATAGGATAGAGGATAGGATAGGATAGAGTATAGGATAGGATAGAGGATAGGATAGGATAGAGGATAGGATAGGATAGATGATAGGATAGGATAGAGGATAGGATAAGATAGAGGATAGGATAGGATAGATGATATTATAGGAAAGAGGAAAGGATATGATAGAGAATACGATATTGTAGAGGATAGGATAGGATAGAGGATAGGATAGGATAGAGGATAGGCTAGGATAGAGGATAGGATAGGATAGGATAGAGGATAGGATAGGATAGAGGATACGATAGGATAGAGGATAGGATATGATAGAGGATAGGCTAGGATAGAGGATAGGATAGGATAGGATAGAGGATAGGATAGGATAGGATAGAGGATAGGATAGGATAGAGGATACGATAGGATAGAGGATAGGATATGATAGAGGATAGGCTAGGATAGAGGATAGGATAGGATAGGATAGAGGATAGGATAGGATAGAGGATACGATAGGATAGAGGATAGGATATGATAGAGGATAGGATAGGATAGAAGATAGGATAGGATAGATGATAGGATAGGATAGAGGATAGGATAAGATAGAGGATAAGATAGGATAGAGGATAGGATAGGATAGAGGATAGGATATGATAGAGAATAGGATAGGATAGAGGATAGGATAGGATAGAGGATAGGATAGGATACATGATAGGATAGGATAGAGGATAGGATATTATAAAGGATAGGATAGGATAGAGGATAGGATAGGATAGAGGATAGGATAGGATAGAGGATAGGATAGTATAGAGGATAGGATAGGATAGAGGATAGGATAGGAAAGAGGATAGGATACGATAGAGGATACGATAGGATAGGATAGAGGGTAGGATAGGATAGAGGATAGGATAGGATAGAGGATAGGATAGGATAGAGGATACGATAGGATAGGATAGAGAATAGGATAGGATAGAGGATAGGACAGGACAGAGGATAGGATAGGATAGAGGATAGGATAGGATAGAGGATACGATAGGAATGAGGATAGGATAGAGAATAGGATAGGATAGAGGATAGGATAGGATAGAGGATAGGATATGATAGAGGATAGGATATGATAGAGGATAGGATAGGATGGAGGATAGGATAGGATAGATGATAGGATAGGATAGAGGATAGGATAAGATAGAGGATAGGATAGGATAGAGGATAGGATAGGATAGAGGATAGGATCGGATAGAGGATAGGATAGGGGATTGGATAGAATAAAGGATAGGATATGATTGAGGATAGGATAGAGGATATGATAAGATAGAGGATAAGATAGGATAGAGTATAGGATAGGATAGAGGATAGGATAGGATAGAGGATAGGATAGGATAGAGGATAGGATAGGATAGAGGATAGGATAGGATAGATGATAGGATAGGATAGAGGATAGGATAAGATAGAGGATAGGATAGGATAGATGATATTATAGGAAAGAGGAAAGGATATGATAGAGAATACGATATTGTAGAGGATAGGATAGGATAGAGGATAGGATAGGATAGAGGATAGGCTAGGATAGAGGATAGGATAGGATAGGATAGAGGATAGGATAGGATAGAGGCTACGATAGGATAGAGGATAGGATATGATAGAGGATAGGCTAGGATAGAGGATAGGATAGGATAGGATAGAGGATAGGATAGGATAGAGGATACGATAGGATAGAGGATAGGATATGATAGAGGATAGGATAGGATAGAAGATAGGATAGGATAGATGATAGGATAGGATAGAGGATAGGATATGATAGAGGATAGGATAGGATAGATGATATTATAGGAAAGAGGAAAGGATATGATAGAGGATACGATATTATAGAGGATAGGATAGGATAGAGGATAGGATATTATAAAGGATAGGATAGGATAGAAGATAGGATAGGATAGAGGATAGGATAGGATAGAGGATAGGATAGGATAGAAGATAGGATAGGATAGATGATAGGATAGGATAGAGGATAGGATAAGATAGAGGATAAGATAGGATAGAGGATAGGATAGGATACAGGATAGGATATGATAGAGGATAGGATAGGATAGAGGATATGATAGGATAGAGGATAGGATAGGATAGATGATAGGATAGGATAGAGGATAGGATAAGATAGAGGATAGGATAGGATAGATGATATTATAGGAAAGAGGAAAGGATATGATAGAGGATACGATATTATAGAGGATAGGATAGGATAGAGGATAGGATATTATAAAGGATAGGATAGGATAGAAGATAGGATAGGATAGAGGATAGGATAGGATAGAGGATAGGATAGTATAGAGGATAGGATAGGATAGAGGATAGGATAGGATAGAGGATAGGATACGATAGAGGATACGATAGGATAGGATAGAGGGTAGGATAGGATAGAGGATAGGATAGGATAGAGGATAGGATAGGATAGAGGATACGATAGGATAGGATAGAGAATAGGATAGGATAGAGGATAGGACAGGACAGAGGATAGGATAGGATAGAGGATAGGATAGGATAGAGGATACGATAGGAATGAGGATAGAGGATAGGATAGGATAGAGGATAGGATAGAGGATAGGATAGGATAGAGGATAGGATATGATAGTGGATAGGATATGATAGAAGATAGGATAGGATAGAGGATAGGATAGGATAGAGGATAGGATAGGATAGAGGATAGGATAGGATAGAGGATAGGATAAGATAGAGGATAAGATAGGATAGAGTATAGGATAGGATAGAGGATAGGATATGATAGAGGATAGGATAGGATAGAGGATAGGATAGGATAGATGATAGGATAGGATAGAGGATAGGATAAGATAGAGGATAGGATATGATAGAGGATAGGATAGGATAGAGGATAGGATATTATAGAGGATAGGATAGGATAGAGGATAGGATAGGATAGAGGATAGGATAGGATAGAGGATAGGATAAGATAAAGGATAAGATAGGATAGAGGATAGGATAGGATAGAGGATAGGATATGATAGAGGATAGGATATAATAGAGGATAGGATAGGATAGAGGATAGTATAGGATAGAGGATAGGATATGATAGAGGATAGGATAGGATAGAAGATAGGATAGGATAGATGATAGGATAGGATATAGGATAGGATAAGATAGAGGATAAGATAGGATAGAGGATAGGATAGGATAGAGGATAGGATATGATAGAGGATAGGATAGGATAGAGGATAGGATAGGATAGGATAGATGATAGGATAGGATAGAGGATAGGATAAGATAGAGGATAGGATAGGATAGATGATATTATAGGAAAGAGGAAAGGATATGATAGAGGATACGATATTATAGAGGATAGGATAGGGTAGAGGATAGGATATTATAAAGGATAGGATAGGATAGAGGATAGGATAGGATAGAGGATAGGATAGGATAGAGGATAGGATAGTATAGAGGATAGGAGAGGATAGAGGATAGGATAGGATAGAGGATAGGATACGATAGGGGATACGATAGGATAGGATAGAGGGTAGGATAGGATAGAGGATAGGATAGGATAGAGGATAGGATAGGATAGAGGATACGATAGGATAGGATAGAGAATAGGATAGGATAGAGGATAGGACAGGACAGAGGATAGGATAGGATAGAGGATAGGATAGGATAGAGGATACGATAGGAATGAGGATAGGATAGAGAATAGGAGAGGATAGAGGTTAGGGGATTGGATCGGATACAGGATAGGAGACGATAGAGGATAGGATAGTATAGAGGATAGGATAGGATAGAGGATAGGATAGGATAGAGGATAGGATAGGATAGAGCATAGGATAGGATAGAGGATAGGATAGGATAGAGGATAGGATATGATAGAGGATAGGATAGGATAGAAGATAGGATAGGATAGATGATAGGATAGGATAGAGGATAGGATAAGATAGATGATAAGATAGGATAGAGGATAGGATAGGATAGAGGATAGGATAGGATAGAGGATAGGATATGATAGAGGATAGGATAGGATAGAGGATAGTATAGGATAGATGATAGGATAGGATAGACGATAGGATAAGATAGAGGATAGGATAGGATAGATGATATTATAGGAAAGAGGAAAGGATATGATAGAGGATAGGATAGGATAGATGATATTATAGGAAAGAGGAAAGGATATGATAGAGGATACGATATTGTAGAGGATAGGATAGGATAGAGGATAGGATAGGATAGAGGATAGGATGGGATAGAGGATAGGATAGGTTAGGATAGAGGATAGGATAGGGGATTGGATAGGATAGAGGATAGGATAGGATAGAGGATAGGATACGATAGAGGATACGATAGGATAGGATAGAGGATAGGATACGATAGAGGATACGATAGGATAGGATAGAGGATAGGATAGGATAGAGGATAGGATAGGATAGAGGATAGGATATGATAGTGGATAGGATATGATAGAAGATAGGATAGGATAGATGATAGGATAGGATAGAGGATAGGATAAGATAGAGGATAGGATCGGATAGAGGATAGGATAGGGGATTGGATAGGATAGAGGATAGGATAGGATAGAGGATAGGATACGATAGAGGATACGATAGGATAGGATAGAGGATAGGATAGGATAGAGGATAGGATAGGATAGGATAGAGGATAGGATAGGATAAAGGATATGATAGGATAGAGGATAGGATAGGATAGGATAGAGGATAGGATAGGATAGAGGATAGGATAGGATAGAGGATAGGATAGGATAGAGGATAGGATAGGATAGAGGATAGGATAGGATAGAGGATAGGATATGATAGAGGATAGGATAGGATAGAAGATAGGATAGGATAGATGATAGTATAGGATAGAGGATAGGATAAGATAGAGGATAAGATAGGATAGAGGATAGGATAGGATAGAGGATAGGATATGATAGAGTATAGGATAGGATAGAGGATAGGATAGGATAGAGGATAGGATAGGATAGATGATAGGATAGGATAGAGGATAGGATAAGATAGAGGATAGGATAGGATAGATGATATTATAGGAAAGAGGAAAGGATAAGATAGAGGATACGATATTATAGAGGATAGGATAGGATAGAGGATAGGATATTATAAAGGATAGGATAGGATAGAGGATAGGATAGGATAGAGGATAGGATAGGATAGAGGATAGGATAGTATAGAGGATAGGATAGGATAGAGGATAGGATCGGATAGACGATAGGATAGGGGATTGGATAGAATAAAGGATAGGATAGGATAGAGGATAGGATAGAGGATAGGATAAGATAGAGGATAAGATAGGATAGAGTATAGGATAGGATAGAGGATAGGATAGGATAGAGGATAGGATAGGATAGTGGATAGGATAGGATAGAGGATAGGATGGGATAGAGGATAGGATAGGATAGAGGATAGGATAGGATAGATGATAGGATAGGATAGAGGATAGGATAGGGTAGAGGATAGGATAGGATAGAGGATAGGATAGGATAGATGATACTATAGGATAGAGGATAGGATAAGATAGAGGATAGGTTAGGATAGAGGATAGGATAGGGGATTGGATAGGATAGAGGATAGGATAGGATAGAGGATAGGATACGATAGAGGATACGATAGGATAGGATAGAGGATAGGATACGATAGAGGATGCGATAGGATAGGATAGAGGATAGGATAGGATAGAGGATAGGATAGGATAGAGGATAGGATATGATAGTGGATAGGATATGATAGAAGATAGGATAGGATAGAGGATAGGATAGGATAGATGATAGGATAGGATAGAGGATAGGATCGGATAGAGTATAGGATAGGGGATTGGATAGAATAAAGGATAGGATAGGATAGAGGATAGGATAGAGGATAGGATAGAGGATAGGATAAGATATAGGATAAGGTAGGATAGAGTATAGGATAGGATAGAGGATAGGATAGGATAGAGGATAGGATAGGATAGGATAGAGGATACGATAGGATATAATAGAGGATAGGATAGGATAGAGGATTGGATAGGATAGAGGATAGGATATGATAGAGGATAGGATATGATAGAGGATAGGATAGGATAGATGATAGGATAGGATAGATGATAGGATAGGATAGAGGATAGGATAAGATAGAGGATAGGATAGGATAGAGGATAGGATAGGATAGAGGATAGGATAGGATAGAGGATAGGATAGGATAGAGGATAGGATAGGATAGAGGATAGGATAAGATAGAGGATAAGATAGGATAGAGTATAGGATAGGATAGAGGATAGGATATGATAGAGGATAGGATAGGATAGAGGATAGGATAGGATAGATGATAGGATAGGATAGAGGATAGGATAAGATAGAGGATAGGATATGATAGAGGATAGGATAGGATAGAGGATAGGATATTATAGAGGATAGGATAGGATAGAGGATAGGATAGGATAGAGGATAGGATAGGATAGAGGATAGGATAAGATAAAGGATAAGATAGGATAGAGGATAGGATAGGATAGAGGATAGGATATGATAGAGGATAGGATATAATAGAGGATAGGATAGGATAGAGGATAGTATAGGATAGAGGATAGGATATGATAGAGGATAGGATAGGATAGAAGATAGGATAGGATAGATGATAGGATAGGATATAGGATAGGATAAGATAGAGGATAAGATAGGATAGAGGATAGGATAGGATAGAGGATAGGATATGATAGAGGATAGGATAGGATAGAGGATAGGATAGGATAGGATAGATGATAGGATAGGATAGAGGATAGGATAAGATAGAGGATAGGATAGGATAGATGATATTATAGGAAAGAGGAAAGGATATGATAGAGGATACGATATTATAGAGGATAGGATAGGGTAGAGGATAGGATATTATAAAGGATAGGATAGGATAGAGGATAGGATAGGATAGAGGATAGGATAGGATAGAGGATAGGATAGTATAGAGGATAGGAGAGGATAGAGGATAGGATAGGATAGAGGATAGGATACGATAGGGGATACGATAGGATAGGATAGAGGGTAGGATAGGATAGAGGATAGGATAGGATAGAGGATAGGATAGGATAGAGGATACGATAGGATAGGATAGAGAATAGGATAGGATAGAGGATAGGACAGGACAGAGGATAGGATAGGATAGAGGATAGGATAGGATAGAGGATACGATAGGAATGAGGATAGGATAGAGAATAGGAGAGGATAGAGGTTAGGGGATTGGATCGGATACAGGATAGGAGACGATAGAGGATAGGATAGTATAGAGGATAGGATAGGATAGAGGATAGGATAGGATAGAGGATAGGATAGGATAGAGCATAGGATAGGATAGAGGATAGGATAGGATAGAGGATAGGATATGATAGAGGATAGGATAGGATAGAAGATAGGATAGGATAGATGATAGGATAGGATAGAGGATAGGATAAGATAGAGGATAAGATAGGATAGAGGATAGGATAGGATAGAGGATAGGATAGGATAGAGGATAGGATATGATAGAGGATAGGATAGGATAGAGGATAGTATAGGATAGATGATAGGATAGGATAGACGATAGGATAAGATAGAGGATAGGATAGGATAGATGATATTATAGGAAAGAGGAAAGGATATGATAGAGGATAGGATAGGATAGATGATATTATAGGAAAGAGGAAAGGATATGATAGAGGATACGATATTGTAGAGGATAGGATAGGATAGAGGATAGGATAGGATAGAGGATAGGATGGGATAGAGGATAGGATAGGTTAGGATAGAGGATAGGATAGGGGATTGGATAGGATAGAGGATAGGATAGGATAGAGGATAGGATACGATAGAGGATACGATAGGATAGGATAGAGGATAGGATACGATAGAGGATACGATAGGATAGGATAGAGGATAGGATAGGATAGAGGATAGGATAGGATAGAGGATAGGATATGATAGTGGATAGGATATGATAGAAGATAGGATAGGATAGAGGATAGGATAGGATAGATGATAGGATAGGATAGAGGATAGGATCGGATAGAGTATAGGATAGGGGATTGGATAGAATAAAGGATAGGATAGGATAGAGGATAGGATAAGATAGAGGATAGGTTAGGATAGAGGATAGGATAGGGGATTGGATAGGATAGAGGATAGGATAGGATAGAGGATAGGATACGATAGAGGATACGATAGGATAGGATAGAGGATAGGATACGATAGAGGATACGATAGGATAGGATAGAGGATAGGATAGGATAGAGGATAGGATAGGATAGAGGATAGGATATGATAGTGGATAGGATATGATAGAAGATAGGATAGGATAGAGGATAGGATAGGATAGAGGATAGGATAAGATAGAGGATAAGGTAGGATAGAGTATAGGATAGGATAGAGGATAGGATAGGATAGAGGATAGGATAGGATAGGATAGAGGATACGATAGGATATAATAGAGGATAGGATAGGATAGAGGATTGGATAGGATAGAGGATAGGATATGATAGAGGATAGGATATGATAGAGGATAGGATAGGATAGATGATAGGATAGGATAGATGATAGGATAGGATAGAGGATAGGATAAGATAGAGGATAGGATAGGATAGAGGATAGGATAGGATAGAGGATAGGATCGGATAGAGGATAGGATAGGATAGAGGATAGGATAGGATAGAGGATAGGATAAGATAGAGGATAGGATAGGATAGAGTATAGGATAGGATAGAGGATAGGATATGATAGAGGATAGGATAGGATAGATGATAGGATAGGATAGAGGATAGGATAAGATAGAGGATAGGATAGGATAGATGATATTATAGGAAAGAGGAAAGGATATGATAGAGGATACGATATTATAGAGGATAGGATAGGATAGAGGATAGGATATTATAAAGGATAGGATAGGATAGAGGATAGGATAGGATAGAGGATAGGATAGGATAGAGGATAGGATAGTATAGAGGATAGGATAGGATAGAGGATAGGATAGGAAAGAGGATAGGATACGATAGAGGATACGATAGGATAGGATAGAGGGTAGGATAGGATAGAGGATAGGATAGGATAGAGGATAGGATAGGATAGAGGATACGATAGGATAGGATAGAGAATAGGATAGGATAGAGGATAGGACAGGACAGAGGATAGGATAGGATAGAGGATAGGATAGGATAGAGGATACGATAGGAATGAGGATAGGATAGAGAATAGGATAGGATAGAGGATAGGATAGGATAGAGGATAGGATATGATAGAGGATAGGATATGATATAGGATAGGATAGGATGGAGGATAGGATAGGATAGATGATAGGATAGGATAGAGGATAGGATAAGATAGAGGATAGGATAGGATAGAGGATAGGATAGGATAGAGGATAGGATC
The DNA here is from genome assembly GCF_050948215.1 of Halictus rubicundus. NCBI lineage: Eukaryota > Metazoa > Arthropoda > Insecta > Hymenoptera > Halictidae > Halictus > Halictus rubicundus. The sequence continues at coordinate 17,582 of NW_027488693.1, forward strand.
GGATAGAGGATAGGATAGGGGATTGGATAGAATAAAGGATAGGATAGGATTGAGGATAGGATAGAGGATAGGATAAGATAGAGGATAAGATAGGATAGAGTATAGGATAGGATAGAGGATAGGATAGGATAGAGGATAGGATAGGATAGAGGATAGGATAGGATAGAGGATAGGATAGGATAGATGATAGGATAGGATAGAGGATAGGATAAGATAGAGGATAGGATAGGATAGATGATATTATAGGAAAGAGGAAAGGATATGATAGAGAATACGATATTGTAGAGGATAGGATAGGATAGAGGATAGGATAGGATAGAGGATAGGCTAGGATAGAGGATAGGATAGGATAGGATAGAGGATAGGATAGGATAGAGGATACGATAGGATAGAGGATAGGATATGATAGAGGATAGGCTAGGATAGAGGATAGGATAGGATAGGATAGAGGATAGGATAGGATAGAGGATACGATAGGATAGAGGATAGGATATGATAGAGGATAGGATAGGATAGAAGATAGGATAGGATAGATGATAGGATAGGATAGAGGATAGGATAAGATAGAGGATAAGATAGGATAGAGGATAGGATAGGATAGAGGATAGGATATGATAGAGAATAGGATAGGATAGAGGATAGGATAGGATAGAGGATAGGATAGGATAGATGATAGGATAGGATAGAGGATAGGATATTATAAAGGATAGGATAGGATAGAGGATAGGATAGGATAGAGGATAGGATAGGATAGAGGATACGATAGGAATGAGGATAGGATAGAGAATAGGATAGGATAGAGGATAGGATAGGATAGAGGATAGGATATGATAGAGGATAGGATATGATAGAGGATAGGATAGGATGGAGGATAGGATAGGATAGATGATAGGATAGGATAGAGGATAGGATAAGATAGAGGATAGGATAGGATAGAGGATAGGATAGGATAGAGGATAGGATCGGATAGAGGATAGGATAGGGGATTGGATAGAATAAAGGATAGGATAGGATTGAGGATAGGATAGAGGATATGATAAGATAGAGGATAAGATAGGATAGAGTATAGGATAGGATAGAGGATAGGATAGGATAGAGGATAGGATAGGATAGAGGATAGGATAGGATAGAGGATAGGATAGGATAGATGATAGGATAGGATAGAGGATAGGATAAGATAGAGGATAGGATAGGATAGATGATATTATAGGAAAGAGGAAAGGATATGATAGAGAATACGATATTGTAGAGGATAGGATAGGATAGAGGATAGGATAGGATAGAGGATAGGCTAGGATAGAGGATAGGATAGGATAGGATAGAGGATAGGATAGGATAGAGGATACGATAGGATAGAGGATAGGATATGATAGAGGATAGGCTAGGATAGAGGATAGGATAGGATAGGATAGAGGATAGGATAGGATAGAGGATACGATAGGATAGAGGATAGGATATGATAGAGGATAGGATAGGATAGAAGATAGGATAGGATAGATGATAGGATAGGATAGAGGATAGGATATGATAGAGGATAGGATAGGATAGATGATATTATAGGAAAGAGGAAAGGATATGATAGAGGATACGATATTATAGAGGATAGGATAGGATAGAGGATAGGATATTATAAAGGATAGGATAGGATAGAAGATAGGATAGGATAGAGGATAGGATAGGATAGAGGATAGGATAGGATAGAAGATAGGATAGGATAGATGATAGGATAGGATAGAGGATAGGATAAGATAGAGGATAAGATAGGATAGAGGATAGGATAGGATACAGGATAGGATATGATAGAGGATAGGATAGGATAGAGGATATGATAGGATAGAGGATAGGATAGGATAGATGATAGGATAGGATAGAGGATAGGATAAGATAGAGGATAGGATAGGATAGATGATATTATAGGAAAGAGGAAAGGATATGATAGAGGATACGATATTATAGAGGATAGGATAGGATAGAGGATAGGATATTATAAAGGATAGGATAGGATAGAAGATAGGATAGGATAGAGGATAGCATAGGATAGAGGATAGGATAGTATAGAGGATAGGATAGGATAGAGGATAGGATAGGATAGAGGATAGGATACGATAGAGGATACGATAGGATAGGATAGAGGGTAGGATAGGATAGAGGATAGGATAGGATAGAGGATAGGATAGGATAGAGGATACGATAGGATAGGATAGAGAATAGGATAGGATAGAGGATAGGACAGGACAGAGGATAGGATAGGATAGAGGATAGGATAGGATAGAGGATACGATAGGAATGAGGATAGGATAGAGAATAGGATAGGATAGAGGATAGGGGATTGGATCGGATACAGGATAGGAGACGATAGAGGATAGGATAGTATAGATGATAGGATAGGATAGAGGATAGGATAGAGGATAGGATAGGATAGAGGATAGGATACGATAGAGGGTACGATAGCATAGGATAGAGGATAGGATAAGATAGAGGATAAGATAGGATAGAGGATAGGATAGGATAGAGGATAGGATATGATAGAGGATAGGATAGGATAGAGGATAGGATAGGATAGAGGATAGGATAGGGTAGAGGATAGGATACGATAGAGGATACGATAGGGTAGGATAGAGGATAGGATAGGATAGATGATAGGATACGATAGAGGATAGGATAAGATAGAGGATAGGATCGGATAGAGGATAGGATAGGGGATTGGATAGGATAGAGGATAGGATAGGATAGAGGATAGGATACGATAGAGGATACGATAGGATAGGATAGAGGATAGGATAGGATAGAGGATAGGATAGGATAGGATAGAGGATAGGATAGGATAAAGGATATGATAGGATAGAGGATAGGATAGGATAGGATAGAGGATAGGATAGGATAGAGGATAGGATAGGATAGAGGATAGGATAGGATAGAGGATAGGATAGGATAGAGGATAGGATATGATAGAGGATAGGATAGGATAGAAGATAGGATAGGATAGATGATAGTATAGGATAGAGGATAGGATAAGATAGAGGATAAGATAGGATAGAGGATAGGATAGGATAGAGGATAGGATATGATAGAGTATAGGATAGGATAGAGGATAGGATAGGATAGAGGATAGGATAGGATAGATGATAGGATAGGATAGAGGATAGGATAAGATAGAGGATAGGATAGGATAGATGATATTATAGGAAAGAGGAAAGGATATGATAGAGGATACGATATTATAGAGGATAGGATAGGATAGAGGATAGGATATTATAAAGGATAGGATAGGATAGAGGATAGGATAGGATAGAGGATAGGATAGGATAGAGGATAGGATAGTATAGAGGATAGGATAGGATAGAGGATAGGATCGGATAGACGATAGGATAGGGGATTGGATAGAATAAAGGATAGGATAGGATAGAGGATAGGATAGAGGATAGGATAAGATAGAGGATAAGATAGGATAGAGTATAGGATAGGATAGAGGATAGGATAGGATAGAGGATAGGATAGGATAGAGGATAGGATAGGATAGAGGATAGGATAGGATAGATGATAGGATAGGATAGAGGATAGGATAAGATAGAGGATAGGATAGGATAGATGATATTATAGGAAAGAGGAAAGGATATGATAGAGGATACGATATTGTAGAGGATAGGATAGGATAGAGGATAGGATAGGATAGAGGATAGGATAGGATAGAGGATAGGATGCGATAGAGGATACGAAAGGATAGGATAGAGGGTAGGATAGGATAGAGGATAGGATAGAGGATAGGATAGGATAGACGATAGGATACGATAGAGGAGAGGATAGGATCGAGGATTGGATAGGACAGAGGATACGATAGGATAGGATAGAGAATAGGATAGGATAGAGGATAGGATAGGATAGAGGATAGGATAGGATAGAGGATAGAATAGGATAGAGGATAGGATATGATAGAGGATAGGCTAGGATAGAGGATAGGATAGGATAGAGGATAGGGTAGGATAGAGGATAGGATAGTATAGGGGATAGGATATAATAGAGGATAGGATAGGACAGAGGATAGGATACGATAGAGGATACGATAGGATAGGATAGAGGGTAGGATAGGATAGAGGATAGGATAGGATAGAGGATGGGAGAGGATAGAGGATAGGATATGATAGAGGATAGGATAGAGGATAGGATAGGATAGAGGATAGGATAGTATAGAGGATAGGATAGGATAGAGGATAGGATACGATAGAGGATACGATAGGATAGGATAGAGGGTAGGATAGGCTAGAGGATAGGATAGGATAGAGGATGGGAGAGGATAGAGGATAGGATATGATAGAGGATAGGATGCGATAGAGGATACGAAAGGATAGGATAGAGGGTAGGATAGGGTAGAGGATAGGATAGGATAGTGGATAGGAGAGGATAGAGGATAGGATATGATAGAGGATAGGATAGGATAGAGGATAGGATAGGATAGAGGATAGGAGAGGATAGAGGATAGGATATGATAGAGGATATGATAGGATAGAAGATAGGATAGGATAGATGATAGGATAGGATAGAGGATAGGATAAGATAGAGGATAAGATAGGATAGAGGATAGGATAGGATAGAGGATAGGATATGATAGAGGATAGGATAGGATAGAAGATAGGATCGGACAGAGGATAGGATAGAGGATAGGATAGGGGATTGGATAGGATAGAGGATAGGATAAGATAGAGGATAGGATAGGATAGAGGATAGGATAGGATAGAGGATAGGATAGGATAGAGGATAGGATCGGATAGAGGATATGATAGGGGATTGGATAGGATAGAGGAAAGGATAGGATAGAGGATTGGATAGGATAGAGGATAGGAAAGGATAGAGGATAGGATAGGATAGACGATAGGATAGGATAGAGGATAGGATAAGATAGAGGATAGGATGGGATAGAGGATAGGATAGGATAGAGGATAGGATGCGATAGAGGATACGAAAGGATAGGATAGAGGGTAGGATAGGGTAGAGGATAGGATAGGATAGAGGATAGGAGAGGATAGAGGATAGGATATGATAGAGGATAGGATAGGATAGAGGATAGGATAGGATAGAGGATAGGATAGTATAGATGATAGGATAAGATAGAGGATATGATAGGATAGACGATAGGATAGGATAGAGGATAGGATATGATAGAGGATAGGATAGGATAGAGGATAGGATAGGATAGAGGATAGGATAGGATAGATGATAGGATAGGATAGAGGAGAGGATAAGATAGAGGATACTATAGGATAGAGGATATTATAGGAAAGAGGAAAGGATATGATAGAGGATACGAGATTGTAGAGGATAGGATAGGATAGAGGATAGGATAGGATAGAGGATAGGATAGGATAGAGGATAGGATAGGATAGAGGATAGGATAGGATAGAGGATAGGATATGATAGAGGATAGGATAGGATAGAAGATAGGATAGGATAGATGATAGGATAGGATAGAGGATAGGATAAGATAGAGGATAGGATGGGATAGAGGATAGGATAGGATAGAGGATAGGATAGGATAGTGGATCTACCTGTGTCGCATCGGGAGGGAGACCGAGGAGGCGTGTCACCACTGCGGCGAGCCGCGGGACACGGCGCAACACACTCTGGAGGAGTGTCCGGCATGGGGAGGAGAGCGCCGTGCCCTGCGGCGCGCGGTGGGCCACGACCTCTCGCTCCCGGCTGTCGTCGCTGCGGCAGCCGGTGGCGAGGAGGCGTGGAGGGGGTTCGCTTCCTTCTGCGAGCGGGTTATGCTGCGGAAGGAGGCTGCGGAACGGGATCGGGAGCGTAATCACGATCCCGGCCGAAGGGGGGGGAGGCGCCACAGGGTACGCCCCGGGGGCGTACCCCCGTTGCGACGCCTCTGACGCGAGCGAGGACGCCCTTGATGATCTCGAGGCGGGGGATCGGATATCACCTTACACTCGGTCACCAACGGCGTCCCCGGAGGCCGCCGGGCATCTCGGGCGGGGGCCCGGAAGCTCATCGGGCGGCCTAACAGGGGGGGAAGGCGCCACGTCGTCCGTTGCGTGGTGCCTCGGATAGAGTAGGTACGGGAGGGGGCCGCGTCCCCCCCCTGGGTGGTATGCTAAGGCGGGGGCACACCGGATTGACATGCGCGCGCAGAGCACGGGTGCCCCCAGGAGTCTAGGGACGGACGGGGAGGAGTTAGTGGGTATACTCGGCGTTGCACCAACCAGCCGAGGAGTCCCACATAACCCGGACCACCCCCCCCCGGGGGGGGGGGGTTCGGGTATCCGTAACGAGATTACCTCCTCGAAAAAAAAAGAAAAAAAAAATAGGATAGGATAGAGGGTAGGATAGGATAGAGGATAGGATAGGGTAGAGGATAGGATAGGATAGAGGATAGGATGCGATAGAGGATACGAAAGGATAGGATAGAGGGTAGGATAGGATAGAGGATAAGATACGATAGAGGATAGGAGAGGATAGAGGATAGGATATGATAGAGGATAGGATAGGATAGAGGATAGGATAGGATAGAGGATAGGATAGTATAGAGGATAGGATAAGATAGAGGATATGATAGGATAGACGATAGGATACGATAGAGGATAGGATAGGATCGAGGATAGGATAGGACAGAGGATATGATAGGATAGACGATAGGATACGATAGAGGATAGGATAGGATCGATGATAGGATAGGACAGAGGATACGATAGGATAGGATAGAGGATAGGATAGGATAGATGATAGGATAGGATAGAGGATACGTTAGGATAGGATAGAGGATACGATAGGATAGGATAGAGGATAGGATAGGATAGAGGATTGGATAGGATAGAGGATAGAATAGGATAGAGGATAGGATAGTATAGAGGATAGGATATAATAGAGGATAGGATAGGATAGAGGATAGGATACGATAGGGGATACGATAGGATATGATAGAGGATAGGATAGGATAGATGATAGGGGACGATAGAGGATAGGATAGGATAGAGGATAGGATAGGATAGAGGATAGGATATGATAGAGGATAGGATAGGATAGAGGATAGGATAGGATAGATTATAGGATAGGATAGAGGATAGGATATGATAGAGGATAGGATAGGATAGAAGATAGGATAGGATAGATGATAGGATAGGATAGAGGGTAGCATAAGATAGAGGATAGGATAGGATAGATTATAGGATAGGATAGAGGATAGGATATGATAGAGGATAGGATAGGATAGAAGATAGGATAGGATAGATGATAGGATAAGATAGAGGATAGGATAGGATAGAGGATAGGATAGGATAGAGGATAGGATAGGATAGAGGATAGGATCGGATAGAGGATATGATAGGATAGACGATAGGATACGATAGAGGATAGGATAGGATCGAGGATAGGATAGGACAGAGGATATGATAGGATAGACGATGGGATACGATAGAGGATAGGATAGGATCGAGGATAGGATAGGACAGAGGATAGAGTATAGGATAGTATAGAGGATAGGATAGGATAGAGGATAGGATAGGATAGATGATAGGATCGGATAGAGGATAGGATAGGATAGACGATAAGATCGGATAGAGGATAGGATAGAGGATAGGATAGGATAGAGGATAGGATATGATAGAGGATAGGATAGCAGAGAGGATAGGATAGGATAGAGGATAGGATAGGATAGAGGATAGGATAAGATAGAGGATATGATAGGATAGAGCATAGGATAGGATAGAGGATAGCATAGGATAGAGGATAGGATAGGACAGGATAAAGGATAGGATAGGATAGATGATAGGATCGGATAGAGGATAGGATAGGATAGACGATAAGATCGGATAGAGGATAGGATAGAGGATAGGATAGGATAGAGGATAGGATATGATAGAGGATAGGATAGCAGAGAGGATAGGATAGGATAGAGGATAGGATAGGATAGAGGATAGGATAGTACAGAGGATAGGATAGGATAGAGGATAGGATAGGATAGAGGATAGGATGCGATAGAGGATACGAAAGGATAGGATAGAGGGTAGGATAGGATAGAGGATAGGATAGGATAGAGGATAGGAGAGGATAGAGGATAGGATATGATAGAGGATAGGATAGGATAGAGGATAGGATAGGATAGAGGATAGGATAGTATAGAGGATAGGATAAGATAGAGGATATGATAGGATAGACGATAGGATAGGATCGAGGATAGGATAGGACAGAGGATACGATAGGATAGGATAGAGAATAGGATAGGATAGAGGATAGGATAGGATAGAGCATAGGATACGATAGAGGATAGGATAAGATAGAGTATAGGATAGGATAGAGGATAGGATAGGATAGAGGATAGGATCAGATAGAGGATAGGATAGGGGATTGGATAGAATAAAGGATAGGATAGGATAGAGGATAGAATAGGATAGAGGATAGGATAGTATAGAGGATAGGATATAATAGAGGATAGGAGAGGATAGAGGATAGGATACGATAGGGGATACGATAGGATATGATAGGGGATAGGATAGGATAGATGATAGGAGACGATAGAGGATAGGATAGGATAGAGGATAGGATAGGATAGAGGATAGGATATGATAGAGGATACGATATTATAGAGGATAGGATAGGATAGAGGATAGGATAGGATAGAGGATAGGATAGGATAGAGGATAGGATAGGATAGAGGATAGGATCGGATAGAGGATAGGATAGTATAGAGGATAAGATCGGATAGAGGATAGGATAGGGGATTGGATAGGATAGAGGATAGGATAGGATAGAGGATAGGATAGGATAGAGGATAGGATAGGATAGAGCATAGGATAGGATAGAGGATAGGATATGATAGAGGATATGATAGGATAGAGCATAGGATAGGATAGAGGATAGGATAGGGGATTGGATAGGATAGAGGATAGGATAGGACAGATGATATTATAGGAATGAAGATAGGATAGGATATAGGATAGGATAGGATCGAGGATAGGATAGGACAGAGGATATGATAGGATAGACGATAGGATACGATAGAGGATAGGATAGGATCGATGATAGGATAGGACAGAGGATACGATAGGATAGGATAGAGGATAGGATAGGATAGATGATAGGATAGGATAGAGGATACGTTAGGATAGGATAGAGGATACGATAGGATAGGATAGAGGATAGGATAGGATAGAGGATTGGATAGGATAGAGGATAGAATAGGATAGAGGATAGGATAGTATAGAGGATAGGATATAATAGAGGATAGGATAGGATAGAGGATAGGATACGATAGGGGATACGATAGGATATGATAGAGGATAGGATAGGATAGATGATAGGGGACGATAGAGGATAGGATAGGATAGAGGATAGGATAGGATAGAGGATAGGATATGATAGAGGATAGGATAGGATAGAGGATAGGATAGGATAGATTATAGGATAGGATAGAGGATAGGATATGATAGAGGATAGGATAGGATAGAAGATAGGATAGGATAGATGATAGGATAGGATAGAGGGTAGCATAAGATAGAGGATAAGATAGGATAGAGGATAGGATAGGATAGAGGATAGGATAGGATAGAGGATAGGATAGTATAGAGGATAGGATAAGATAGAGGATATGATACGATAGGGGATACGATAGGATATGATAGAGGATAGGATAGGATAGATGATAGGGGACGATAGAGGATAGGATAGGATAGAGGATAGGATAGGATAGAGGATAGGATATGATAGAGGATAGGATAGGATAGAGGATAGGATAGGATAGATTATAGGATAGGATAGAGGATAGGATATGATAGAGGATAGGATAGGATAGAAGATAGGATAGGATAGATGATAGGATAGGATAGAGGGTAGCATAAGATAGAGGATAAGATAGGATAGAGGATAGGATAGGATAGAGGATAGGATATGATAGAGGATAGGATAGGATAGAAGATAGGATCGGATAGAGGATAGGATAGAGGATAGGATAGAGGATTGGATAGGATAGAGGATAGGATAAGATAGAGGATAGGATAGGATAGAGGATAGGATAGGATAGAGGATAGGATAGGATAGAGGATAGGATCGGATAGAGGATATTATAGGATAGACGATAGGATACGATAGAGGATAGGATAGGATCGAGGATAGGATAGGACAGAGGATATGATAGGATAGACGATGGGATACGATAGAGGATAGGATAGGATCGAGGATAGGATAGGACAGAGGATAGAGTATAGGATAGTATAGAGGATAGGATAGGATAGAGGATAGGATAGGATAGATGATAGGATCGGATAGAGGATAGGATAGGATAGACGATAAGATCGGATAGAGGATAGGATAGAGGATAGGATAGGATAGAGGATAGGATATGATAGAGGATAGGATAGCAGAGAGGATAGGATAGGATAGAGGATAGGATAGGATAGAGGATAGGATAAGATAGAGGATATGATAGGATAGAGCATAGGATAGGATAGAGGATAGCATAGGATAGAGGATAGGATAGGACAGGATAAAGGATAGGATAGGATAGATGATAGGATCGGATAGAGGATAGGATAGGATAGACGATAAGATCGGATAGAGGATAGGATAGAGGATAGGATAGGATAGAGGATAGGATATGATAGAGGATAGGATAGCAGAGAGGATAGGATAGGATAGAGGATAGGATAGGATAGAGGATAGGATAGTACAGAGGATAGGATAGGATAGAGGATAGGATAGGATAGAGGATAGGATGCGATAGAGGATACGAAAGGATAGGATAGAGGGTAGGATAGGATAGAGGATAGGATAGGATAGAGGATAGGATAGGATAGCGGATAGGATAGGATAGATGATAGGATAGGATAGAGGATAGGATAAGATAGAGGATAGGATAGGATAGGATAGAGGATAGGATACGATAGAGGATACGATAGGATAGGATAGAGGATAGGATACGATAGAGGATACGATAGGATAGGATAGAGGATAGGATACAATAGAGGATACGATAGGATAGGATAGAGGATAGGATAGAGGATAGGATAGGATAGAGGATAGGATAGGATAGAGTATAGGAAAGGATAGAGGATAGGATAGTATAGAGTATAGGAAAGGATAGAGGATAGGATAGTATAGAGTATAGGATAGGATAGAGGATAGGATTAGATAGAGGATAGGATAGGATAGAGGATAGGATCGGATAGAGGATAGGATAGAGGATTGGATAGGATAGAGGATAGGATAAGATAGAGGATAGGATAGGATAGAGGATAGGATAGGATAGAGGATAGGAAAGGATAGAGGATAGGATAGTATAGAGTATAGGATAGGATAGAGGATAGGATTAGATAGAGGATAGGATAGGATAGAGGATAGGATAGGATAGAGGATAGGATGGGATAGAGGATAGGATAGGATAGAGGATAGGATAGGATGGAGAATAGGATAGGATAGAGGATAGGTTAGGATAGAGGATAGGATAGGATAGGATAGAGGATAGGATAGGATAGAGGATAGGATAGGATAGAGGATAGGATAGGATAGAGGATAGGATAGGATAGAGGATAGGATAGGATAGAGGATAGGATAGGATAGAGGATAGGATAGGATAGAGGATAGGATAGGGGATTGGATAGGATAGAGGATAGGATAGGACAGATGATATTATAGGAATGAGGATAGGATATGATGGAGGATACGATATTATAGAGGATAGGATAGGATAGAGGATAGGATAGGATAGAGGATAGGATAGGATAGAGGATAGGATAGTATAGAGGATAGTATAGGATAGAGGATAGGATAGGATAGAGGATAGGATCGGATAGAGGATAGGATAGGATAGAGGATAGGTTAGGATAGAGCATAGGATACGATAGAGGATAGGATAGGGGATTGGATAGGATAGAGGATAGGATAGGACAGATGATATTATAGGAATGGGGATAGGATAGGATAGAGGATAGGATAGGATAGAGGATAGGATAGGATAGAGGATAGGATAGGATAGAGCATAGGATAGGATAGAGGATAGGATATGATAGAGGATATGATAGGATAGAGCATAGGATAGGATAGAGGATAGGATAGGGGATTGGATAGGATAGAGGATAGGATAGGACAGATGATATTATAGGAATGAAGATAGGATAGGATATAGGATAGGATAGGATAGTATAGAGGATAGGATAGGATAGAGGAGGGGATAGGATAGAGGATAGGATAAGATAGAGGATATGATAGGATAGACGATAGGATAGGATAGAGGATAGGATAGGATCGAGGATAGGATAGGACAGAGGATACGATAGGATAGGATAGAGAATAGGATAGGATAGAGGATAGGATAGGATAGAGCATAGGATACGATAGAGGATAGGATAAGATAGAGTATAGGATAGGATAGAGGATAGGATAGGATAGAGGATAGGATCAGATATAGGATAGGATAGGGGATTGGATAGAATGAGGATAGGATAGGATAGAGGATAGGATAGGATAGTATAGAGGATAGGATAGGATAGAGGAGGGGATAGGATAGAGGATAGGATAAGATAGAGGATATGATAGGATAGACGATAGGATAGGATAGAGGATAGGATAGGATCGAGGATAGGATAGGACAGAGGATACGATAGGATAGGATAGAGAATAGGATAGAATAGAGGATAGGATAGTATAGAGGATAGGATAGGATAGAGGATAGGATAGGATAGAGGATAGGATAGTATAGGGGATAGGATAGGATAGAGGATAGGATAAGATAGAGGATAGGATAAGATAGAGGATAAGATAGGATAGAGGATAGGATAGGATAGAGGATAGGATATGATAGGGGATAGGATAGGATAGAAGATAGGATCGGATAGAGGATAGGATAGAGGATTGGATAGGATAGAGGATAGGATAAGATAGAGGATAGGATAGGATAGAGGATAGGATAGGATAGAGGATAGGAAAGGATAGAGGATAGGATAGTATAGAGGATAGGATAGTATAGAGGATAGGATAGGATAGAGGATAGGATTAGATAGAGGATAGGATAGGATAGAGGATAGGATAGGATAGAGGATAGGATGGGATAGAGGATAGGATAGGATAGAGGATAGGATAGGATAGAGGATAGGATAGGATAGAGGATAGGATAGGATAGAGGATAGGATAGGATAGATGATAGGATAGGATAGAGGATAGGATAAGATAGAGGATAGGATAGGATAGGATAGAGGATAGGATACGATAGAGGATACGATAGGATAGGATAGAGGATAGGATACGATAGAGGATACGATAGGATAGGATAGAGGATAGGATACAATAGAGGATACGATAGGATAGGATAGAGGATAGGATAGAGGATAGGATAGAGGATAGGATAGAGGATAGGATAGGATAGAGGATAGGATAGGATAGAGGATAGGATAGGATAGGGGATAGGATATGATAGTGGATCTGATAGGATAGAGGATTGGATAGGATAGAGAATATGATACGGTAGACGATAGGGGATTGGATCGGATACAGGATAGGAGGCGGTAGAGGATAGAATAGGATAGGATGGAGAATAGGATAGGATAGAGGATAGGTTAGGATAGAGGATAGGATAGGATAGGATAGAGGATAGGATAGGATAGAGGATAGGATAGGATAGAGGATAGGATAGGATAGAGGATAGGATAGGATAGAGCATAGGATAGGATAGAGGATAGGATCGGATAGAGGATAGGATAGGATAGAGGATAAGATCGGATAGAGGATAGGATAGGGGATTGGATAGGATAGAGGATAGGATAGGATAGAGGATAGGATAGGATAGAGGATAGGATAGGATAGAGCATAGGATAGGATAGAGGATAGGATATGATAGAGGATATGATAGGATAGAGCATAGGATAGGATAGAGGATAGGATAGGGGATTGGATAGGATAGAGGATAGGATAGGACAGATGATATTATAGGAATGAGGATAGGATAGGATAGAGGATAGGATAGGATAGTATAGAGGATAGGATAGGATAGAGGAGGGGATAGGATAGAGGATAGGATAAGATAGAGGATATGATAGGATAGACGATAGGATAGGATAGAGGATAGGATAGGATCGAGGATAGGATAGGACAGAGGATACGATAGGATAGGATAGAGAATAGGATAGAATAGAGGATAGGATAGTATAGAGGATAGGATAGGATAGAGGATAGGATAGGATAGAGGATAGGATAGTATAGGGGATAGGATAGGATAGAGGATAGGATAAGATAGAGGATACGATAGGATAGATGATATTATAGGAAAGAGGAAAGGATATGATAGAGGATACGATATTGTAGAGGATAGGATAGGATAGAGGATAGGATAGGATAGAGAATAGGATAGGATAGAGGATAGGATAGGATAGAGAATAGGATAGGATAGAGGATAGGATAGGATAGAGGATAGGATAGGATAGAGGATAGGATAGGATAGAGGATAGGATAGGATAGAGGATAGGATAGGATAGAGGATAGGATATGATAGAGGATAGGATAGGATAGAAGATAGGATAGGATAGATGATAGGATAGGATAGAGGATAAGATAGGATAGAGGATAGGATAGGATAGAGGATAGGATAAGATAGAGGATAGGATAAGATAGAGGATAAGATAGGATAGAGGATAGGATAGGATAGAGGATAGGATATGATAGAGGATAGGATAGGATAGAAGATAGGATCGGATAGAGGATAGGATAGAGGATTGGATAGGATAGAGGATAGGATAAGATAGAGGATAGGATAGGATAGAGGATAGGATAGGATAGAGGATAGGAAAGGATAGAGGATAGGATAGTATAGAGTATAGGATAGGATAGAGGATAGGATTAGATAGAGGATAGGATAGGATAGAGGATAGGATAGGATAGAGGATAGGATGGGATAGAGGATAGGATAGGATAGAGGATAGGATAGGATAGAGGATAGGATAGGATAGAGGATAGGATAGGATAGCGGATAGGATAGGATAGATGATAGGATAGGATAGAGGATAGGATAAGATAGAGGATAGGATAGGATAGGATAGAGGATAGGATACGATAGAGGATACGATAGGATAGGATAGAGGATAGGATACGATAGAGGATACGATAGGATAGGATAGAGGATAGGATACAATAGAGGATACGATAGGATAGGATAGAGGATAGGATAGAGGATAGGATAGGATAGAGGATAGGATAGGATAGAGTATAGGAAAGGATAGAGGATAGGATAGTATAGAGTATAGGAAAGGATAGAGGATAGGATAGTATAGAGTATAGGATAGGATAGAGGATAGGATTAGATAGAGGATAGGATAGGATAGAGGATAGGATCGGATAGAGGATAGGATAGAGGATTGGATAGGATAGAGGATAGGATAAGATAGAGGATAGGATAGGATAGAGGATAGGATAGGATAGAGGATAGGAAAGGATAGAGGATAGGATAGTATAGAGTATAGGATAGGATAGAGGATAGGATTAGATAGAGGATAGGATAGGATAGAGGATAGGATAGGATAGAGGATAGGATGGGATAGAGGATAGGATAGGATAGAGGATAGGATAGGATGGAGAATAGGATAGGATAGAGGATAGGTTAGGATAGAGGATAGGATAGGATAGGATAGAGGATAGGATAGGATAGAGGATAGGATAGGATAGAGGATAGGATAGGATAGAGGATAGGATAGGATAGAGGATAGGATAGGATAGAGGATAGGATAGGATAGAGGATAGGATAGGATAGAGGATAGGATAGGGGATTGGATAGGATAGAGGATAGGATAGGACAGATGATATTATAGGAATGAGGATAGGATATGATGGAGGATACGATATTATAGAGGATAGGATAGGATAGAGGATAGGATAGGATAGAGGATAGGATAGGATAGAGGATAGGATAGTATAGAGGATAGTATAGGATAGAGGATAGGATAGGATAGAGGATAGGATCGGATAGAGGATAGGATAGGATAGAGGATAGGTTAGGATAGAGCATAGGATACGATAGAGGATAGGATAGGGGATTGGATAGGATAGAGGATAGGATAGGACAGATGATATTATAGGAATGGGGATAGGATAGGATAGAGGATAGGATAGGATAGAGGATAGGATAGGATAGAGGATAGGATAGGATAGAGGATAGGATAGGATAGAGGATAGGATAGGATAGAGGGTAGGATACGATAGAGGATAGGATAGGGGATTGGATAGGATAGAGGATAGGATAGGACAGATGATATTATAGGAATGGGGATAGGATATGATAGAGGATAGGATAGGATAGAGGATAGGATAGGATAGAGGATAGGATAGGATAGAGGATAGGATAGGATAGAGGATAGGATAGGATAGAGCATAGGATAAGATAGAGGATATGATAGGATAGAGGATTGGATAGTATAGAGGATAGGAAAGGATAGAGGATAGGATAGGATAGAGGATAGGAAAGGATAGAGGATAGGATAGGATAGATGATAGGATAGGATAGAGGATAAGATAGGATAGAGGATAGGATAGGATAGAGGATAGGATAAGATAGAGGATAGGATAAGATAGAGGATAAGATAGGATAGAGGATAGGATAGGATAGATTATAGGATATGATAGAGGATAGGATAGGATAGAAGATAGGATCGGATAGAGGATAGGATAGAGGATTGGATAGGATAGAGGATAGGATAAGATAGAGGATAGGATAGGATAGAGGATAGGATAGGATAGAGGATAGGAAAGGATAGAGGATAGGATAGTATAGAGTATAGGATAGGATAGAGGATAGGATTAGATAGAGGATAGGATAGGATAGAGGATAGGATAGGATAGAGGATAGGATGGGATAGAGGATAGGATAGGATAGAGGATAGGATAGGATAGAGGATAGGATAGGATAGAGGATAGGATAGGATAGCGGATAGGATAGGATAGATGATAGGATAGGATAGAGGATAGGATAAGATAGAGGATAGGATAGGATAGGATAGAGGATAGGATACGATAGAGGATACGATAGGATAGGATAGAGGATAGGATACGATAGAGGATACGATAGGATAGGATAGAGGATAGGATACAATAGAGGATACGATAGGATAGGATAGAGGATAGGATAGAGGATAGGATAGGATAGAGGATAGGATAGGATAGAGTATAGGAAAGGATAGAGGATAGGATAGTATAGAGTATAGGAAAGGATAGAGGATAGGATAGTATAGAGTATAGGATAGGATAGAGGATAGGATTAGATAGAGGATAGGATAGGATAGAGGATAGGATCGGATAGAGGATAGGATAGAGGATTGGATAGGATAGAGGATAGGATAAGATAGAGGATAGGATAGGATAGAGGATAGGATAGGATAGAGGATAGGAAAGGATAGAGGATAGGATAGGATGGAGAATAGGATAGGATAGAGGATAGGTTAGGATAGAGGATAGGATAGGATAGGATAGAGGATAGGATAGGATAGAGGATAGGATAGGATAGAGGATAGGATAGGATAGAGGATAGGATAGGATAGAGGATAGGATAGGATAGAGGATAGGATAGGATAGAGGATAGGATAGGGGATTGGATAGGATAGAGGATAGGATAGGACAGATGATATTATAGGAATGAGGATAGGATATGATGGAGGATACGATATTATAGAGGATAGGATAGGATAGAGGATAGGATAGGATAGAGGATAGGATAGGATAGAGGATAGGATAGTATAGAGGATAGTATAGGATAGAGGATAGGATAGGATAGAGGATAGGATCGGATAGAGGATAGGATAGGATAGAGGATAGGTTAGGATAGAGCATAGGATACGATAGAGGATAGGATAGGGGATTGGATAGGATAGAGGATAGGATAGGACAGATGATATTATAGGAATGGGGATAGGATAGGATAGAGGATAGGATAGGATAGAGGATAGGATAGGATAGAGGATAGGATAGGATAGAGGATAGGATAGGATAGAGGATAGGATACGATAGAGGATAGGATAGGGGATTGGATAGGATAGAGGATAGGATAGGACAGATGATATTATAGGAATGGGGATAGGATATGATAGAGGATAGGATAGGATAGAGGATAGGATAGGATAGAGGATAGGATAGGATAGAGGATAGGATAGGATAGAGGATAGGATAGGATAGAGCATAGGAAAGGATAGAGGATAGGATAGGATAGAGGATAGGATAGGATAGAGGATAGGATAGGATAGAAGATAGGATAGGATAGATGATAGGATAGGATAGAGGATAAGATAGGATAGAGGATAGGATAGGATAGAGGATAGGATAGGACAGAGGATACGATAGGATAGGATAGAGAATAGGATAGGATAGAGGATAGGATAGGATAGAGCATAGGATACGATAGAGGATAGGATAAGATAGAGTATAGGATAGGATAGAGGATAGGATAGGATAGAGGATAGGATCAGATAGAGGATAGGATAGGGGATTGGATAGAATAAAGTATAGGATAGGATAGAGGATAGAATAGGATAGAGGATAGGATAGTATAGAGGATAGGATATGATAGAGGATACGATATTATAGAGGATAGGATAGGATAGAGGATAGGATAGGATAGAGGATAGGATCGGATAGAGGATAGGATAGGATAGAGGATAAGATCGGATAGAGGATAGGATAGGGGATTGGATAGGATAGAGGATAGGATAGGATAGAGGATAGGATAGGATAGAGGATAGGATAGGATAGAGCATAGGATAGGATAGGGGATACGATAGGATATGATAGAGGATAGGATAGGATAGATGATAGGAGACGATAGAGGATAGGATAGGATAGAGGATAGGATAGGATAGAGGATAGGATATGATAGAGGATACGATATTATAGAGGATAGGATAGGATAGAGGATAGGATAGGATAGAGGATAGGATCGGATAGAGGATAGGATAGGATAGAGGATAAGATCGGATAGAGGATAGGATAGGGGATTGGATAGGATAGAGGATAGGATAGAGGATAGGATAGGATAGAGGATAGGATAGGATAGCGGATAGGATAGGATAGAGCATAGGATAGGATAGAGGATAGGATATGATAGAGGATATGATAGGATAGAGCATAGGATAGGATAGAGGATAGGATAGGGGATTGGATAGGATAGAGGATAGGATAGGACAGATGATATTATAGGAATGAGGATAGGATAGGATAGAGGATAGGATAGGATAGTATAGAGGATAGGATAGGATAGAGGAGGGGATAGGATAGAGGATAGGATAAGATAGAGGATATGATAGGATAGACGATAGGATAGGATAGAGGATAGGATAGGATCGAGGATAGGATAGGACAGAGGATACGATAGGATAGGATAGAGAATAGGATAGAATAGAGGATAGGATAGTATAGAGGATAGGATAGGATAGAGGATAGGATAGGATAGAGGATAGGATAGTATAGGGGATAGGATAGGATAGAGGATAGGATAAGATAGAGGATACGATAGGATAGATGATATTATAGGAAAGAGGAAAGGATATGATAGAGGATACGATATTGTAGAGGATAGGATAGGATAGAGGATAGGATAGGATAGAGAATAGGATAGGATAGAGGATAGGATAGGATAGAGAATAGGATAGGATAGAGGATAGGATAGGATAGAGGATAGGATAGGATAGAGGATAGGATAGCATAGAGGATAGGATAGGATAGAGGATATGATAGGATAGAGCATAGGATAGGATAGAGGATAGGATAGGATAGAGGATAGGATAGGATAGAGGATAGGATAGGATAGAGGATAGGATATGATAGAGGATAGGATAGGATAGAAGATAGGATAGGATAGATGATAGGATTGGATAGAGGATAAGATAGGATAGAGGATAGGATAGGATAGAGGATAGGATAAGATAGAGGATAGGATATGATAGAGGATAGGATAGGATAGAAGATAGGATCGGATAGAGGATAGGATAGATGATAGGATCGGATAGAGGATAGGATAGGATAGACGATAAGATCGGATAGAGGATAGGATAGAGGATAGGATAGGATAGAGGATAGGATATGATAGAGGATAGGATAGCAGAGAGGATAGGATAGGATAGAGGATAGGATAGGATAGAGGATAGGATAGTACAGAGGATAGGATAGGATAGAGGATAGGATAGGATAGAGGATAGGATGCGATAGAGGATACGAAAGGATAGGATAGAGGGTAGGATAGGATAGAGGATAGGATAGGATAGAGGATAGGAGAGGATAGAGGATAGGATATGATAGAGGATAGGATAGGATAGAGGATAGGATAGGATAGAGGATAGGATAGTATAGAGGATAGGATAAGATAGAGGATATGATAGGATAGACGATAGGATAGGATCGAGGATAGGATAGGACAGAGGATACGATAGGATAGGATAGAGAATAGGATAGGATAGAGGATAGGATAGGATAGAGCATAGGATACGATAGAGGATAGGATAGGGGATTGGATAAAATAAAGGATAGGATAGGATAGAGGATAGAATAGGATAGAGGATAGGATAGTATAGAGGATAGGATATAATAGAGGATAGGAGAGGATAGAGGATAGGATACGATAGGGGATACGATAGGATATGATAGAGGATAGGATAGGATAGATGATAGGAGACGATAGAGGATAGGATAGGATAGAGGATAGGATAGGATAGAGGATAGGATATGATAGAGGATACGATATTATAGAGGATAGGATAGGATAGAGGATAGGATAGGATAGAGGATAGGATAGGATAGAGGATAGGATAGGATAGAGGATAGGATCGGATAGAGGATAGGATAGGATAGAGGATAAGATCGGATAGAGGATAGGATAGGGGATTGGATAGGATAGAGGATAGGATAGGATAGAGGATAGGATCGGATAGAGGATAGGATAGGATAGAGGATAAGATCGGATAGAGGATAGGATAGGGGATTGGATAGGATAGAGGATAGGATAGGATAGAGGATAGGATAGGATAGAGGATAGGATAGGATAGAGCATAGGATAGGATAGAGGATAGGATATGATAGAGGATATGATAGGATAGAGCATAGGATAGGATAGAGGATAGGATAGGGGATTGGATAGGATAGAGGATAGGATAGGACAGATGATATTATAGGAATGAGGATAGGATAGGATATAGGATAGGATAGGATAGTATAGAGGATAGGATAGGATAGAGGAGGGGATAGGATAGAGGATAGGATAAGATAGAGGATATGATAGGATAGACGATAGGATAGGATAGAGGATAGGATAGGATCGAGGATAGGATAGGACAGAGGATACGATAGGATAGGATAGAGAATAGGATAGAATAGAGGATAGGATAGTATAGAGGATAGGATAGGATAGAGGATAGGATAGGATAGAGGATAGGATAGTATAGGGGATAGGATAGGATAGAGCATAGGATAAGATAGAGGATATGATAGGATAGAGGATTGGATAGTATAGAGGATAGGATAGGATAGAGGATAGGATAGGATAGAGGATAGGAAAGGATAGAGGATAGGATAGGATAGAGCATAGGATAGGATAGAGGATAGGATAGGATAGAAGATAGGATAGGATAGATGATAGGATAGGATAGAGGATAAGATAGGATAGAGGATAGGATAGGATAGAGGATAGGATAGGATAGAGGATAGGATAGGATAGAGGATAGGATATGATAGAGGATAGGATAGGATAGAAGATAGGATAGGATAGATGATAGGATAGGATAGAGGATAGGATCGGATAGAGGATAGGATAGAGGATTGGATAGGATAGAGGATAGGATAAGATAGAGGATAGGATAGGATAGAGGATAGGATAGGATAGAGGATAGGATATGATAGAGGATAGGATAGGATAGAAGATAGGATCGGATAGAGGATAGGATAGAGGATTGGATAGGATAGAGGATAGGATAAGATAGAGGATAGGATAGGATAGAGGATAGGATAGGATAGAGGATAGGAAAGGATAGAGGATAGGATAGTATAGAGGATAGGATAGGATAGAGGATAGGATTAGATAGAGGATAGGATAGGATAGAGGATAGGATAGGATAGAGGATAGGATGGGATAGAGGATAGCATAGGATAGAGGATAGGATAGGATAGAGGATAGGATAGGATAGAGGATAGGATAGGATAGAGGATAGGATAGGATAGAGGATAGGATAGGATAGAGGATAGGATATGATAGAGGATACGATATTATAGAGGATAGGATAGGATAGAGGATAGGATAGGATAGAGCATAGGATAGGATAGAGGATAGGATAGGGGATTGGATAGGATAGAGGATAGGATAGGACAGATGATATTATAGGAATGAGGATAGGATAGGATAGAGGATAGGATAGGATAGTATAGAGGATAGGATAGGATAGAGGAGGGGATAGGATAGAGGATAGGATAGGATAGAGGATAGGATAGTATAGGGGATAGGATAGGATAGAGGATAGTATAAGATAGAGGATACGATAGGATAGATGATATTATAGGAAAGAGGAAAGGATATGATAGAGGATACGATATTGTAGAGGATAGGATAGGATAGAGGATAGGATAGGATAGAGAATAGGATAGGATAGAGGATAGGATAGGATAGAGAATAGGATAGGATAGAGGATAGGATAGGATAGAGGATAGGATAGGATAGAGGATAGGATAGGATAGAGGATAGGATAGGATAGAGGATAGGATAGGATAGAGGATAGGATATGATAGAGGATAGGATAGGATAGAAGATAGGATAGGATAGATGATAGGATAGGATAGAGGATAAGATAGGATAGAGGATAGGATAGGATAGAGGATAGGATAAGATAGAGGATAGGATAAGATAGAGGATAAGATAGGATAGAGGATAGGATAGGATAGAGGATAGGATATGATAGAGGATAGGATAGGATAGAAGATAGGATCGGATAGAGGATAGGATAGAGGATTGGATAGGATAGAGGATAGGATAAGATAGAGGATAGGATAGGATAGAGGATAGGATAGGATAGAGGATAGGAAAGGATAGAGGATAGGATAGGATAGAGGATAGGATATGATAGAGGATAGGATAGGATAGAAGATAGGATAGGATAGATGATAGGATAGGATAGAGGATGAGATAGGATAGAGGATAGGATAGGATAGAGGATAGGATAAGATAGAGGATAGGATAAGATAGAGGATAAGATAGGATAGAGGATAGGATAGGATAGAGGATAGGATATGATAGAGGATAGGATAGGATAGAAGATAGGATCGGATAGAGGATAGGATAGAGGATTGGATAGGATAGAGGATAGGATAAGATAGAGGATAGGATAGGATAGAGGATAGGATAGGATAGAGGATAGGAAAGGATAGAGGATAGGATAGTATAGAGGATAGGATAGGATAGAGGATAGGATTAGATAGAGGATAGGATAGGATAGAGGATAGGATAGGATAGAGGATAGGATGGGATAGAGGATAGGATAGGATAGAGGATAGGATAGGATAGAGGATAGGATAGGATAGAGGATAGGATAGGATAGAGGATAGGATAGGATAGATGATAGGATAGGATAGAGGATAGGATAAGATAGAGGATAGGATAGGATAGGATAGAGGATAAGATACGATAGAGGATACGATAGGATAGGATAGAGGATAGGATACGATAGAGGATACGATAGGATAGGATAGAGGATAGGATACAATAGAGGATACGATAGGATAGGATAGAGGATAGGATAGAGGATAGGATAGAGGATAGGATAGAGGATAGGATAGGATAGAGGATAGGATAGGATAGAGGATAGGATAGGATAGGGGATAGGATATGATAGTGGATCGGATAGGATAGAGGATTGGATAGGATAGAGAATATGATACGGTAGACGATAGGGGATTGGATCGGATACAGGATAGGAGGCGGTAGAGGATAGAATAGGATAGGATGGAGAATAGGATAGGATAGAGGATAGGTTAGGATAGAGGATAGGATAGGATAGGATAGAGGATAGGATAGGATAGAGGATAGGATAGGATAGAGGATAGGATAGGATAGAGGATAGGATAGGATAGAGCATAGGATACGATAGAGGGTAGGATAGGGGATTGGATAGGATAGAGGATAGGATAGGACAGATGATATTATAGGAATGAGGATAGGATATGATGGAGGATACGATATTATAGAGGATAGGATAGGATAGAGGATAGGATAGGATAGAGGATAGGATAGTATAGAGGATAGTATAGGATAGAGGATAGGATAGGATAGAGGATAGGATCGGATAGAGGATAGGATAGGATAGAGGATAGGTTAGGATAGAGCATAGGATACGATAGAGGATAGGATAGGGGATTGGATAGGATAGAGGATAGGATAGGACAGATGATATTATAGGAATGGGGATAGGATATGATAGAGGATTGGATAGGATAGAGGATAGGATAGGATAGAGGATAGGATAGGATAGAGGATAGGATAGGATAGAGGATAGGATAGGATAGAGGATAGGATAGGATAGAGGATAGGATACGATAGAGGATAGGATAGGGGATTGGATAGGATAGAGGATAGGATAGGACAGATGATATTATAGGAATGGGGATAGGATATGATAGAGGATAGGATAGGATAGAGGATAGGATAGGATAGAGGATAGGATAGGATAGAGGATAGGATAGGATAGAGGATAGGATAGGATAGAGGATAGGATAAGATAGAGGATATGATAGGATAGAGGATTGGATAGTATAGAGGATAGGATAGGATAGAGGATAGGATAGGATAGAGGATAGGAAAGGATAGAGGATAGGATAGGATAGAGGATAGGATAGGATAGAGGATAGGATTAGATAGAGGATAGGATAGGATAGAGGATAGGATAGGATAGAGGATAGGATGGGATAGAGGATAGGATAGGATAGAGGATAGGATAGGATAGAGGATAGGATAGGATAGAGGATAGGATACGATAGAGGATAGGATAGGATAGAGGATAGGATATGATAGAGGATACGATATTATAGAGGATAGGATAGGATAGAGGATAGGATAGGATAGAGGATAGGATAGGATAGAGGATAGGATCGGATAGAGGATAGGATAGGATAGAGGATAAGATCGGATAGAGGATAGGATAGGGGATTGGATAGGATAGAGGATAGGATAGGATAGAGGATAGGATAGGATAGAGGATAGGATAGGATAGAGCATAGGATAGGATAGAGGATAGGATATGATAGAGGATATGATAGGATAGAGCATAGGATAGGATAGAGGATAGGATAGGGGATTGGATAGGATAGAGGATAGGATAGGACAGATGATATTATAGGAATGAGGATAGGATAGGATAGAGGATAGGATAGGATAGTATAGAGGATAGGATAGGATAGAGGAGGGGATAGGATAGAGGATAGGATAAGATAGAGGATATGATAGGATAGACGATAGGATAGGATAGAGGATAGGATAGGATCGAGGATAGGATAGGACAGAGGATACGATAGGATAGGATAGAGAATAGGATAGAATAGAGGATAGGATAGTATAGAGGATAGGATAGGATAGAGGATAGGATAGGATAGAGGATAGGATAGTATAGGGGATAGGATAGGATAGAGGATAGGATAAGATAGAGGATACGATAGGATAGATGATATTATAGGAAAGAGGAAAGGATATGATAGAGGATACGATATTGTAGAGGATAGGATAGGATAGAGGATAGGATAGGATAGAGAATAGGATAGGATAGTGGATAGGATAGGATAGAGAATAGGATAGGATAGAGGATAGGATAGGATAGAGGATAGGATAGGATAGAGGATAGGATAGGATAGAGGATAGGATAGGATAGAGGATAGGATAGGATAGAGGATATTATAGGATAGAGGATAGGATAGGATAGAGGATAGGATATGATAGAGGATAGGATAGGATAGAAGATAGGATAGGATAGATGATAGGATAGGATAGAGGATAAGATAGGATAGAGGATAGGATAGGATAGAGGATAGGATAAGATAGAGGATAGGATAAGATAGAGGATAAGATAGGATAGAGGATAGGATAGGATAGAGGATAGGATATGATAGAGGATAGGATAGGATAGAAGATAGGATCGGATAGAGGATAGGATAGAGGATTGGATAGGATAGAGGATAGGATAAGATAGAGGATAGGATAGGATAGAGGATAGGATAGGATAGAGGATAGGAAAGGATAGAGGATAGGATAGTATAGAGTATAGGATAGGATAGAGGATAGGATTAGATAGAGGATAGGATAGGATAGAGGATAGGATAGGATAGAGGATAGGATGGGATAGAGGATAGGATAGGATAGAGGATAGGATAGGATAGAGGATAGGATAGGATAGAGGATAGGATAGGATAGAGGATAGGATAGGATAGATGATAGGATAGGATAGAGGATAGGATAAGATAGAGGATAGGATAGGATAGGATAGAGGATAGGATACGATAGAGGATACGATAGGATAGGATAGAGGATAGGATACGATAGAGGATACGATAGGATAGGATAGAGGATAGGATACAATAGAGGATAGGATAGGATAGAGTACAGGAAAGGATAGAGGATAGGATAGTATAGAGTATAGGATAGGATAGAGGATAGGATTAGATAGAGGATAGGATAGGATAGAGGATAGGATCGGATAGAGGATAGGATAGAGGATTGGATAGGATAGAGGATAGGATAAGATAGAGGATAGGATAGGATACAGGATAGGATAGGATAGAGGATAGGAAAGGATAGAGGATAGGATAGTATAGAGTATAGGATAGGATAGAGGATAGGATTAGATAGAGGATAGGATAGGATAGAGGATAGGATAGGATAGAGGATAGGATGGGATAGAGGATAGGATAGGATAGAGGATAGGATAGGATGGAGAATAGGATAGGATAGAGGATAGGTTAGGATAGAGGATAGGATAGGATAGGATAGAGGATAGGATAGGATAGAGGATAGGATAGGATAGAGGATAGGATAGGATAGAGGATAGGATAGGATAGAGCATAGGATACGATAGAGGATAGGATAGGGGATTGGATAGGATAGAGGATAGGATAGGACAGATGATATTATAGGAATGAGGATAGGATATGATGGAGGATACGATATTATAGAGGATAGGATAGGATAGAGGATAGGATAGGATAGAGGATAGGATAGGATAGAGGATAGGATAGTATAGAGGATAGTATAGGATAGAGGATAGGATAGGATAGAGGATAGGATCGGATAGAGGATAGGATAGGATAGAGGATAAGTTAGGATAGAGCATAGGATACGATAGAGGATAGGATAGGGGATTGGATAGGATAGAGGATAGGATAGGACAGATGATATTATAGGAATGGGGATAGGATATGATAGAGGATAGGATAGGATAGAGGATAGGATAGGATAGAGGATAGGATAGGATAGAGGATAGGATAGGATAGAGCATAGGATAAGATAGAGGATATGATAGGATAGAGGATTGGATAGTATAGAGGATAGGATAGGATAGAGGATAGGATAGGATAGAGGATAGGAAAGGATAGAGGATAGGATAGGATAGAGGATAGGATAGGATAGAGGATAGGATAGGATAGAAGATAGGATAGGATAGATGATAGGATAGGATAGAGGATAAGATAGGATAGAGGATAGGATAGGATAGAGGATAGGATAAGATAGAGGATAGGATAAGATAGAGAATAAGATAGGATAGAGGATAGGATAGGATAGAGGATAGGATATGATAGAGGATAGGATAGGATAGAAGATAGGATCGGATAGAGGATAGGATAGCAGAGAGGATAGGATAGGATAGAGGATAGGATAGGATAGAGGATAGGATAGTACAGAGGATAGGATAGGATAGAGGATAGAGGATAGGATAGGATAGGATAGAGGATAGGATAGGATAGAGGATAGGATAGGATAGAGGATAGGATAGGATCGAGGATAGGATAGGACAGAGGATACGATAGGATAGGATAGAGAATAGGATAGAATAGAGGATAGGATAGTATAGAGGATAGGATAGGATAGAGGATAGGATAGGATAGAGGATAGGATAGTATAGGGGATAGGATAGGATAGAGGATAGGATAAGATAGAGGATACGATAGGATAGATGATATTATAGGAAAGAGGAAAGGATATGATAGAGGATACGATATTGTAGAGGATAGGATAGGATAGAGGATAGGATAGGATAGAGAATAGGATAGGATAGAGGATAGGATAGGATAGAGGATAGGATAGGATAGAGGATAGGATAGGATGGAGAATAGGATAGGATAGAGGATAGGTTAGGATAGAGGATAGGATAGGATAGGATAGAGGATAGGATAGGATAGAGGATAGGATAGGATAGAGGATAGGATAGAGGATAGAGGATAGGATAGGATAGAGGATAGGATAGGATAGAGGATAGGATAGGATAGAGCATAGGATACGATAGAGGATAGGATAGGGGATTGGATAGGATAGAGGATAGGATAGGACAGATGATATTATAGGAATGAGGATAGGATATGATGGAGGATACGATATTATAGAGGATAGGATAGGATAGAGGATAGGATAGGATAGAGGATAGGATAGGATAGAGGATAGGATAGTATAGAGGATAGTATAGGATAGAGGATAGGATAGGATAGAGGATAGGATCGGATAGAGGATGGGATAGGATAGAGGATAGGTTAGGATAGAGCATAGGATACGATAGAGGATAGGATAGGGGATTGGATAGGATAGAGGATAGGATAGGACAGATGATATTATAGGAATGGGGATAGGATATGATAGAGGATAGGATAGGATAGAGGATAGGATAGGATAGAGGATAGGATAGGATAGAGGATAGGATAGGATAGAGGATAGGATAGGATAGAGGATAGGATAGGATAGAGGATAGGATAGGATAGAGGATAGGATAGGATAGAGGATAGGATACGATAGAGGATAGGATAGGGGATTGGATAGGATAGAGGATAGGATAGGACAGATGATATTATAGGAATGGGGATAGGATATGATAGAGGATAGGATAGGATAGAGGATAGGATAGGATAGAGGATAGGATAGGATAGAGGATAGGATAGGATAGAGGATAGGATAGGATAGAGCATAGGATAAGATAGAGGATATGATAGGATAGAGGATTGGATAGTATAGAGGATAGGATAGGATAGAGGATAGGATAGGATAGAGGATAGGAAAGGATAGAGGATAGGATAGGATAGAGGATAGGATAGGATAGAGGATAGGATAGGATAGAAGATAGGATAGGATAGATGATAGGATAGGATAGAGGATAAGATAGGATAGAGGATAGGATAGGATAGAGGATAGGATAAGATAGAGGATAGGATAAGATAGAGAATAAGATAGGATAGAGGATAGGATAGGATAGAGGATAGGATATGATAGAGGATAGGATAGGATAGAAGATAGGATCGGATAGAGGATAGGATAGCAGAGAGGATAGGATAGGATAGAGGATAGGATAGGATAGAGGATAGGATAGTACAGAGGATAGGATAGGATAGAGGATAGGATAGGATAGAGGATAGGATGCGATAGAGGATATGAAAGGATAGGATAGAGGGTAGGATAGGATAGAGGATAGGATAGGATAGAGGATAGGAGAGGATAGAGGATAGGATATGATAGAGGATAGGATAGGATAGAGGGTAGGATAGGATAGAGGATAGGATAGTATAGAGTATAGGATAAGATAGAGGATATGATAGGATAGACGATAGGATACGATAGAGGATAGGATAGGATCGAGGATAGGATAGGACAGAGGATACGATAGGATAGGATAGAGAATAGGATAGGATAGAGGATAGGATAGGATAGAGCATAGGATACGATAGAGGATAGGATAAGATAGAGTATAGTATAGGATAGAGGATAGGATAGGATAGAGGATAGGATCAGATAGAGGATAGGATAGGGGATTGGATAGAATTAAGTATAGGATAGGATAGAGGATAGAATAGGATAGAGGATAGGATAGTATAGAGGATAGGATATAATAGAGGATAGGAGAGGATAGAGGATAGGATACGATAGGGGATACGATAGGATATGATAGAGGATAGGATAGGATAGATGATAGGAGACGATAGAGGATAGGATAGGATAGAGGATAGGATAGGATAGAGGATAGGATATGATAGAGGATACGATATTATAGAGGATAGGATAGGATAGAGGATAGGATAGGATAGAGGATAGGATCGGATAGAGGATAGGATAGGATAGAGGATAAGATCGGATAGAGGATAGGATAGGGGATTGGATAGGATAGAGGATAGGATAGGATAGGGGATAGGATAGGATAGAGGATAGGATAAGATAGAGGATACGATAGGATAGATGATATTATAGGAAAGAGGAAAGGATATGATAGAGGATACGATATTGTAGAGGATAGGATAGGATAGAGGATAGGATAGGATAGAGAATAGGATAGGATAGAGGATAGGATAGGATAGAGGATAGGATAGGATAGAGGATAGGATAGGATGGAGAATAGGATAGGATAGAGGATAGGTTAGGATAGAGGATAGGATAGGATAG
Organism: Halictus rubicundus; assembly: GCF_050948215.1. Classification (NCBI taxonomy): domain Eukaryota; kingdom Metazoa; phylum Arthropoda; class Insecta; order Hymenoptera; family Halictidae; genus Halictus; species Halictus rubicundus. The sequence continues at coordinate 48,189 of NW_027488693.1, forward strand.
GATAGAGGATAGGATAGGATAGAGGATAGGATATTATAGAGGATAGGATAGGATAGAGGATAGGATAGGATAGAGGATAGGATAGGATAGAGCATAGGATACGATAGAGGATAGGATAGGGGATTGGATAGGATAGAGGATAGGATAGGACAGATGATATTATAGGAATGAGGATAGGATATGATGGAGGATACGATATTATAGAGGATAGGATAGGATAGAGGAGGGGATAGGATAGAGGATAGGATAAGATAGAGGATATGATAGGATAGACGATAGGATAGGATAGAGGATAGGATAGGATCGAGGATAGGATAGGACAGAGGATACGATAGGATAGGATAGAGAATAGGATAGAATAGAGGATAGGATAGTATAGAGGATAGGATAGGATAGAGGATAGGATAGGATAGAGGATAGGATAGTATAGGGGATAGGATATGATAGAGGATAGGATAAGATAGAGGATACGATAGGATAGATGATATTATAGGAAAGAGGAAAGGATATGATAGAGGATACGATATTGTAGAGGATAGGATAGGATAGAGGATAGGATAGGATAGAGAATAGGATAGGATAGAGGATAGGATAGGATAGAGGATAGGATAGGATAGAGGATAGGATAGGATGGAGAATAGGATAGGATAGAGGATATGTTAGGATAGAGGATATGTTAGGATAGAGGATAGGATAGGATAGGATAGAGGATAGGATAGGATAGAGGATAGGATAGGATAGAGGATAGGATAGGATAGAGGATAGGATAGGATAGAGGATAGGATAGGATAGAGCATAGGATACGATAGAGGATAGGATAGGGGATTGGATAGGATAGAGGATAGGATAGGACAGATGATATTATAGGAATGAGGATAGGATATGATGGAGGATACGATATTATAGAGGATAGGATAGGATAGAGGATAGGATAGGATAGAGGATAGGATAGGATAGAGGATAGGATAGTATAGAGGATAGTATAGGATAGAGGATAGGATAGGATAGAGGATAGGATCGGATAGAGGATAGGATAGGATAGAGGATAGGTTAGGATAGAGCATAGGATACGATAGAGGGTAGGATAGGGGATTGGATAGGATAGAGGATAGGATAGGACAGATGATATTATAGGAATGGGGATAGGATATGATAGAGGATAGGATAGGATAGAGGATAGGATAGGATAGAGGATAGGATAGGATAGAGGATAGGATAGGATAGAGGATAGGATAGGATAGAGGATAGGATAGGATAGAGGATAGGATACGATAGAGGATAGGATAGGGGATTGGATAGGATAGAGGATAGGATAGGACAGATGATATTATAGGAATGGGGATAGGATATGATAGAGGATAGGATAGGATAGAGGATAGGATAGGATAGAGGATAGGATAGGATAGAGGATAGGATAGGATAGAGGATAGGATAGGATAGAGGGTAGGATAGGATAGAGCATAGGATAAGATAGAGGATATGATAGGATAGAGGATTGGATAGTATAGAGGATAGGATAGGATAGAGGATAGGATAGGATAGAGGATAGGAAAGGATAGAGGATAGGATAGGATAGAGGATAGGATAGGATAGAGGATAGGATAGGATAGAAGATAGGATAGGATAGATGATAGGATAGGATAGAGGATAAGATAGGATAGAGGATAGGATAGGATAGAGGATAGGATAAGATAGAGGATAGGATAAGATAGAGAATAAGATAGGATAGAGGATAGGATAGGATAGAGGATAGGATATGATAGAGGATAGGATAGGATAGAAGATAGGATCGGATAGAGGATAGGATAGCAGAGAGGATAGGATAGGATAGAGGATAGGATAGGATAGAGGATAGGATAGTACAGAGGATAGGATAGGATAGAGGATAGGATAGGATAGAGGATAGGATGCGATAGAGGATATGAAAGGATAGGATAGAGGGTAGGATAGGATAGAGGATAGGATAGGATAGAGGATAGGAGAGGATAGAGGATAGGATATGATAGAGGATAGGATAGGATAGAGGGTAGGATAGGATAGAGGATAGGATAGTATAGAGGATAGGATAAGATAGAGGATATGATAGGATAGACGATAGGATACGATAGAGGATAGGATAGGATCGAGGATAGGATAGGACAGAGGATACGATAGGATAGGATAGAGAATAGGATAGGATAGAGGATAGGATAGGATAGAGCATAGGATACGATAGAGGATAGGATAAGATAGAGTATAGGATAGGATAGAGGATAGGATAGGATAGAGGATAGGATCAGATAGAGGATAGGATAGGGGATTGGATAGAATAAAGTATAGGATAGGATAGAGGATAGAATAGGATAGAGGATAGGATAGTATAGAGGATAGGATATAATAGAGGATAGGAGAGGATAGAGGATAGGATACGATAGAGGATAGGATAGGATCGAGGATAGGATAGGACAGAGGATACGATAGGATAGGATAGAGAATAGGATAGGATAGAGGATAGGATAGGATAGAGCATAGGATACGATAGAGGATAGGATAAGATAGAGTATAGTATAGGATAGAGGATAGGATAGGATAGAGGATAGGATCAGATAGAGGATAGGATAGGGGATTGGATAGAATTAAGTATAGGATAGGATAGAGGATAGAATAGGATAGAGGATAGGATAGTATAGAGGATAGGATATAATAGAGGATAGGAGAGGATAGAGGATAGGATACGATAGGGGATACGATAGGATATGATAGAGGATAGGATAGGATAGATGATAGGAGACGATAGAGGATAGGATAGGATAGAGGATAGGATAGGATAGAGGATAGGATATGATAGAGGATACGATATTATAGAGGATAGGATAGGATAGAGGATAGGATAGGATAGAGGATAGGATCGGATAGAGGATAGGATAGGATAGAGGATAAGATCGGATAGAGGATAGGATAGGGGATTGGATAGGATAGAGGATAGGATAGGATAGGGGATAGGATAGGATAGAGGATAGGATAAGATAGAGGATACGATAGGATAGATGATATTATAGGAAAGAGGAAAGGATATGATAGAGGATACGATATTGTAGAGGATAGGATAGGATAGAGGATAGGATAGGATAGAGAATAGGATAGGATAGAGGATAGGATAGGATAGAGGATAGGATAGGATAGAGGATAGGATAGGATGGAGAATAGGATAGGATAGAGGATAGGTTAGGATAGAGGATAGGATAGGATAGGATAGAGGATAGGATAGGATAGAGGATAGGATATTATAGAGGATAGGATAGGATAGAGGATAGGATAGGATAGAGGATAGGATAGGATAGAGCATAGGATACGATAGAGGATAGGATAGGGGATTGGATAGGATAGAGGATAGGATAGGACAGATGATATTATAGGAATGAGGATAGGATATGATGGAGGATACGATATTATAGAGGATAGGATAGGATAGAGGAGGGGATAGGATAGAGGATAGGATAAGATAGAGGATATGATAGGATAGACGATAGGATAGGATAGAGGATAGGATAGGATCGAGGATAGGATAGGACAGAGGATACGATAGGATAGGATAGAGAATAGGATAGAATAGAGGATAGGATAGTATAGAGGATAGGATAGGATAGAGGATAGGATAGGATAGAGGATAGGATAGTATAGGGGATAGGATATGATAGAGGATAGGATAAGATAGAGGATACGATAGGATAGATGATATTATAGGAAAGAGGAAAGGATATGATAGAGGATACGATATTGTAGAGGATAGGATAGGATAGAGGATAGGATAGGATAGAGAATAGGATAGGATAGAGGATAGGATAGGATAGAGGATAGGATAGGATAGAGGATAGGATAGGATGGAGAATAGGATAGGATAGAGGATATGTTAGGATAGAGGATATGTTAGGATAGAGGATAGGATAGGATAGGATAGAGGATAGGATAGGATAGAGGATAGGATAGGATAGAGGATAGGATAGGATAGAGGATAGGATAGGATAGAGGATAGGATAGGATAGAGCATAGGATACGATAGAGGATAGGATAGGGGATTGGATAGGATAGAGGATAGGATAGGACAGATGATATTATAGGAATGAGGATAGGATATGATGGAGGATACGATATTATAGAGGATAGGATAGGATAGAGGATAGGATAGGATAGAGGATAGGATAGGATAGAGGATAGGATAGTATAGAGGATAGTATAGGATAGAGGATAGGATAGGATAGAGGATAGGATCGGATAGAGGATAGGATAGGATAGAGGATAGGTTAGGATAGAGCATAGGATACGATAGAGGGTAGGATAGGGGATTGGATAGGATAGAGGATAGGATAGGACAGATGATATTATAGGAATGGGGATAGGATATGATAGAGGATAGGATAGGATAGAGGATAGGATAGGATAGAGGATAGGATAGGATAGAGGATAGGATAGGATAGAGGATAGGATAGGATAGAGGATAGGATAGGATAGAGGATAGGATAGGATAGAGGATAGGATAGGATAGAGCATAGGATAAGATAGAGGATATGATAGGATAGAGGATTGGATAGTATAGAGGATAGGATAGGATAGAGGATAGGATAGGATAGAGGATAGGAAAGGATAGAGGATAGGATAGGATAGAGGATAGGATAGGATAGAGGATAGGATAGGATAGAAGATAGGATAGGATAGATGATAGGATAGGATAGAGGATAAGATAGGATAGAGGATAGGATAGGATAGAGGATAGGATAAGATAGAGGATAGGATAAGATAGAGAATAAGATAGGATAGAGGATAGGATAGGATAGAGGATAGGATATGATAGAGGATAGGATAGGATAGAAGATAGGATCGGATAGAGGATAGGATAGCAGAGAGGATAGGATAGGATAGAGGATAGGATAGGATAGAGGATAGGATAGTACAGAGGATAGGATAGGATAGAGGATAGGATAGGATAGAGGATAGGATGCGATAGAGGATATGAAAGGATAGGATAGAGGGTAGGATAGGATAGAGGATAGGATAGGATAGAGGATAGGAGAGGATAGAGGATAGGATATGATAGAGGATAGGATAGGATAGAGGGTAGGATAGGATAGAGGATAGGATAGTATAGAGGATAGGATAAGATAGAGGATATGATAGGATAGACGATAGGATACGATAGAGGATAGGATAGGATCGAGGATAGGATAGGACAGAGGATACGATAGGATAGGATAGAGAATAGGATAGGATAGAGGATAGGATAGGATAGAGCATAGGATACGATAGAGGATAGGATAAGATAGAGTATAGGATAGGATAGAGGATAGGATAGGATAGAGGATAGGATCAGATAGAGGATAGGATAGGGGATTGGATAGAATAAAGTATAGGATAGGATAGAGGATAGAATAGGATAGAGGATAGGATAGTATAGAGGATAGGATATAATAGAGGATAGGAGAGGATAGAGGATAGGATACGATAGGGGATACGATAGGATATGATAGAGGATAGGATAGGATAGATGATAGGAGACGATAGAGGATAGGATAGGATAGAGGATAGGATAGGATAGAGGATAGGATATGATAGAGGATACGATATTATAGAGGATAGGATAGGATAGAGGATAGGATAGGATAGAGGATAGGATCGGATAGAGGATAGGATAGGATAGAGGATAAGATCGGATAGAGGATAGGATAGGGGATTGGATAGGATAGAGGATAGGATAGGATAGAGGATAGGATAGGATAGAGGATAGGATAGGATAGAGCATAGGATAGGATAGAGGATAGGATATGATAGAGGATATGATAGGATAGAGCATAGGATAGGATAGAGGATAGGATAGGATAGAGGATAGGATACGATAGAGGATAGGATAGGATAGAGGATAGGATATGATAGAGGATACGATATTATAGAGGATAGGATAGGATAGAGGATAGGATAGGATAGAGGATAGGATAGGATAGAGGATAGGATCGGATAGAGGATAGGATAGCATAGAGGATAAGATCGGATAGAGGATAGGATAGGGGATTGGATAGGATAGAGGATAGGATGGGATAGAGGATAGGATAGGATAGAGGATAGGATAGGATAGAGCATAGGATAGGATAGAGGATAGGATATGATAGAGGATATGATAGGATAGAGCATAGGATAGGATAGAGGATAGGATAGGGGATTGGATAGGATAGAGGATAGGATAGGACAGATGATATTATAGGAATGAGGATAGGATAGGATAGAGGATAGGATAGGATAGAGGATAGGATAGGATAGTATAGAGGATAGGATAGGATAGAGGAGGGGATAGGATAGAGGATAGGATAAGATAGAGGATATGATAGGATAGACGATAGGATAGGATAGAGGATAGGATAGGATCGAGGATAGGATAGGACAGAGGATACGATAGGATAGGATAGAGAATAGGATAGAATAGAGGATAGGATAGTATAGAGGATAGGATAGGATAGAGGATAGGATAGGATAGAGGATAGGATAGTATAGGGGATAGGATAGGATAGAGGATAGGATAAGATAGAGGATACGATAGGATAGATGATATTATAGGAAAGAGGAAAGGATATGATAGAGGATACGATATTGTAGAGGATAGGATAGGATAGAGGATAGGATAGGATAGAGAATAGGATAGGATAGAGGATAGGATAGGATAGAGGATAGGATAGGATAGAGGATAGGATAGGATGGAGAATAGGATAGGATAGAGGATAGGTTAGGATAGAGGATAGGATAGGATAGGATAGAGGATAGGATAGGATACAGGATAGGATAGGATAGAGGATAGGATAGGATAGAGGATAGGATAGGATAGAGGATAGGATAGGATAGAGCATAGGATACGATAGAGGATAGGATAGGGGATTGGATAGGATAGAGGATAGGATAGGACAGATGATATTATAGGAATGAGGATAGGATATGATGGAGGATACGATATTATAGAGGATAGGATAGGATAGAGGATAGGATAGGATAGAGGATAGGATCGGATAGAGGATAGGATAGCATAGAGGATAAGATCGGATAGAGGATAGGATAGGGGATTGGATAGGATAGAGGATACGATAGGATAGGATAGAGAATAGGATAGAATAGAGGATAGGATAGTATAGAGGATAGGATAGGATAGAGGATAGGATAGGATAGAGGATAGGATAGTATAGGGGATAGGATAGGATAGAGGATAGGATAAGATAGAGGATACGATAGGATAGATGATATTATAGGAAAGAGGAAAGGATATGATAGAGGATACGATATTGTAGAGGATAGGATAGGATAGAGGATAGGATAGGATAGAGAATAGGATAGGATAGAGGATAGGATAGGATAGAGGATAGGATAGGATAGAGGATAGGATAGGATGGAGAATAGGATAGGATAGAGGATAGGTTAGGATAGAGGATAGGATAGGATAGGATAGAGGATAGGATAGGATAGAGGATAGGATAGGATAGAGGATAGGATAGGATAGAGGATAGGATAGGATAGAGCATAGGATACGATAGAGGATAGGATAGGGGATTGGATAGGATAGAGGATAGGATAGGACAGATGATATTATAGGAATGAGGATAGGATATGATGGAGGATACGATATTATAGAGGATAGGATAGGATAGAGGATAGGATAGGATAGAGGATAGGATAGGATAGAGGATAGGATAGTATAGAGGATAGTATAGGATAGAGGATAGGATAGGATAGAGGATAGGATCGGATAGAGGATAGGATAGGATAGAGGATAGGTTAGGATAGAGCATAGGATACGATAGAGGATAGGATAGGGGATTGGATAGGATAGAGGATAGGATAGGACAGATGATATTATAGGAATGGGGATAGGATATGATAGAGGATAGGATAGGATAGAGGATAGGATAGGATAGAGGATAGGATAGGATAGAGGATAGGATAGGATAGAGGATAGGATAGGATAGAGGATAGGATAGGATAGAGGGTAGGATACGATAGAGGATAGGATAGGGGATTGGATAGGATAGAGGATAGGATAGGACAGATGATATTATAGGAATGGGGATAGGATATGATAGAGGATAGGATAGGATAGAGGATAGGATAGGATAGAGGATAGGATAGGATAGAGGATAGGATAGGATAGAGGATAGGATAGGATAGAGGATAGGATAGGATAGAGCATAGGATAAGATAGAGGATATGATAGGATAGAGGATTGGATAGTATAGAGGATAGGATAGGATAGAGGATAGGATAGGATAGAGGATAGGAAAGGATAGAGGATAGGATAGGATAGAGGATAGGATAGGATAGAGGATAGGATAGGATAGAAGATAGGATAGGATAGATGATAGGATAGGATAGAGGATAAGATAGGATAGAGGATAGGATAGGATAGAGGATAGGATAAGATAGAGGATAGGATAAGATAGAGGATAAGATAGGATAGAGTATAGGATAGGATAGAGGATAGGATATGATAGAGGATAGGATAGGATAGAAGATAGGATCGGATAGTGGATAGGATAGCAGAGAGGATAGGATAGGATAGAGGAAAGGATAGGATAGAGGATAGGATAGTACAGAGGATAGGATAGGATAGAGGATAGGATGGGATAGAGGATAGGATGCGATAGAGGATACGAAAGGATAGGATAGAGGGTAGGATAGGATAGAGGATAGGATAGGATAGAGGATAGGAGAGGATAGAGGATAGGATATGATAGAGGATAGGATAGGATAGAGGATAGGATAGGATAGAGGATAGGATAGTATAGAGGATAGGATAAGATAGAGGATATGATAGGATAGACGATAGGATACGATAGAGGATAGGATAGGATCGAGGATAGGATAGGACAGAGGATACGATAGGATAGGATAGAGAATAGGATAGGATAGAGGATAGGATAGGATAGAGCATAGGATACGATAGAGGATAGGATAAGATAGAGTATAGGATAGGATAGAGGATAGGATAGGATAGAGGATAGGATCAGATAGAGGATAGGATAGGGGATTGGATAGAATAAAGTATAGGATAGGATAGAGGATAGAATAGGATAGAGGATAGGATAGTATAGAGGATAGGATATAATAGAGGATAGGAGAGGATAGAGGATAGGATACGATAGGGGATACGATAGGATATGATAGAGGATAGGATAGGATAGATGATAGGAGACGATAGAGGATAGGATAGGATAGAGGATAGGATAGGATAGAGGATAGGATATGATAGAGGATACGATATTATAGAGGATAGGATAGGATAGAGGATAGGATAGGATAGAGGATAGGATCGGATAGAGGATAGGATAGGATAGAGGATAAGATCGGATAGAGGATAGGATAGGGGATTGGATAGGATAGAGGATAGGATAGGATAGAGGATAGGATAGGATAGAGGATAGGATAGGATAGAGCATAGGATAGGATAGAGGATAGGATATGATAGAGGATATGATAGGATAGAGCATAGGATAGGATAGAGGATAGGATAGGGGATTGGATAGGATAGAGGATAGGATAGGACAGATGATATTATAGGAATGAGGATAGGATAGGATAGAGGATAGGATAGGATAGTATAGAGGATAGGATAGGATAGAGGAGGGGATAGGATAGAGGATAGGATAAGATAGAGGATATGATAGGATAGACGATAGGATAGGATAGAGGATAGGATAGGATCGAGGATAGGATAGGACAGAGGATACGATAGGATAGGATAGAGAATAGGATAGAATAGAGGATAGGATAGTATAGAGGATAGGATAGGATAGAGGATAGGATAGGATAGAGGATAGGATAGGATAGAGGATAGGATATGATAGAGGATACGATATTATAGAGGATAGGATAGGATAGAGGATAGGATAGGATAGAGGATAGGATAGGATAGAGGATAGGATCGGATAGAGGATAGGATAGGATAGAGGATAAGATCGGATAGAGGATAGGATAGGGGATTGGATAGGATAGAGGATAGGATAGGATAGAGGATAGGATAGGATAGAGGATAGGATAGGATAGAGCATAGGATAGGATAGAGGATAGGATATGATAGAGGATATGATAGGATAGAGCATAGGATAGGATAGAGGATAGGATAGGGGATTGGATAGGATAGAGGATAGGATAGGACAGATGATATTATAGGAATGAGGATAGGATAGGATAGAGGATAGGATAGGATAGAGGATAGGATAGGATAGATGATATTATAGGAAAGAGGAAAGGATATGATAGAGGATACGATATTGTAGAGGATAGGATAGGATAGAGGATAGGATAGGATAGAGAATAGGATAGGATAGAAGATAGGATAGGATAGATGATAGGATAGGATAGAGGATAAGATAGGATAGAGGATAGGATAGGATAGAGGATAGGATAAGATAGAGGATAGGATAAGATAGAGGATAAGATAGGATAGAGGATAGGATAGGATAGAGGATAGGATATGATAGAGGATAGGATAGGATAGAAGATAGGATCGGATAGAGGATAGGATAGAGGATTGGATAGGATAGAGGATAGGATAAGATAGAGGATAGGATAGGATAGAGGATAGGATAGGATAGAGGATAGGAAAGGATAGAGGATAGGATAGTATAGAGGATAGGATAGGATAGAGGATAGGATTAGATAGAGGATAGGATAGGATAGAGGATAGGATAGGATAGAGGATAGGATGGGATAGAGGATAGGATAGGATAGAGGATAGGATAGGATAGAGGATAGGATAGGATAGAGGATAGGATAGGATAGAGGATAGGATATGATAGAGGATACGATATTATAGAGGATAGGATAGGATAGAGGATAGGATAGGATAGAGGATAGGATAGGATAGAGGATAGGATCGGATAGAGGATAGGATAGGATAGAGGATAAGATCGGATAGAGGATAGGATAGGGGATTGGATAGGATAGAGGATAGGATAGGATAGAGGATAGGATAGGATAGAGGATAGGATAGGATAGAGCATAGGATAGGATAGAGGATAGGATATGATAGAGGATATGATAGGATAGAGCATAGGATAGGATAGAGGATAGGATAGGGGATTGGATAGGATAGAGGATAGGATAGGACAGATGATATTATAGGAATGAGGATAGGATAGGATAGAGGATAGGATAGGATAGAGGATAGGATAGGATAGATGATATTATAGGAAAGAGGAAAGGATATGATAGAGGATACGATATTGTAGAGGATAGGATAGGATAGAGGATAGGATAGGATAGAGAATAGGATAGGATAGAGGATAGGATAGGATAGAGAATAGGATAGGATAGAGGATAGGATAGGATAGAGGATAGGATAGGATAGAGGATAGGATAGGATAGAGGATAGGATAGGATAGAGGATAGGATAGGATAGAGGATAGGATATGATAGAGGATAGGATAGGATAGAAGATAGGATAGGATAGATGATAGGATAGGATAGAGGATAAGATAGGACAGAGGATACGATAGGATAGGATAGAGAATAGGATAGAATAGAGGATAGGATAGTATAGAGGATAGGATAGGATAGAGGATAGGATAGGATAGAGGATAGGATAGTATAGGGGATAGGATAGGATAGAGGATAGGATAAGATAGAGGATACGATAGGATAGATGATATTATAGGAAAGAGGAAAGGATATGATAGAGGATACGATATTGTAGAGGATAGGATAGGATAGAGGATAGGATAGGATAGAGAATAGGATAGGATAGAGGATAGGATAGGATAGAGAATAGGATAGGGTAGAGGATAGGATAGGATAGAGGATAGGATAGGATAGAGGATAGGATAGGATAGAGGATAGGATAGGATAGAAGATAGGATCGGATAGAGGATAGGATAGGATAGAGGATAGGATATGATAGAGGATAGGATAGGATAGAAGATAGGATCGGATAGAGGATAGGATAGAGGATTGGATAGGATAGAGGATAGGATAAGATAGAGGATAGGATAGGATAGAGGATAGGATAGGATAGAGGATAGGAAAGGATAGAGGATAGGATAGTATAGAGGATAGGATAGGATAGCGGATAGGATTAGATAGAGGATAGGATAGGATAGAGGATAGGATAGGATAGAGGATAGGATGGGATAGAGGATAGGATAGGATAGAGGATAGGATAGGATAGAGGATAGGATAGGATAGAGGATAGGATACGATAGAGGATAGGATAGGATAGAGGATAGGATATGATAGAGGATACGATATTATAGAGGATAGGATAGGATAGAGGATAGGATAGGATAGAGGATAGGATAGGATAGAGGATAGGATCGGATAGAGGATAGGATAGGATAGAGGATAAGATCGGATAGAGGATAGGATAGGGGATTGGATAGGATAGAGGATAGGATAGGATAGAGGATAGGATAGGATAGAGGATAGGATAGGATAGAGCATAGGATAGGATAGAGGATAGGATATGATAGAGGATATGATAGGATAGAGCATAGGATAGGATAGAGGATAGGATAGGGGATTGGATAGGATAGAGGATAGGATAGGACAGATGATATTATAGGAATGAGGATAGGATAGGATAGTATAGAGGATAGGATAGGATAGAGGAGGGGATAGGATAGAGGATAGGATAAGATAGAGGATATGATAGGATAGTCGATAGGATAGGATAGAGGATAGGATAGGATCAAGGATAGGATAGGACAGAGGATACGATAGGATAGGATAGAGAATAGGATAGAATAGAGGATAGGATAGTATAGAGGATAGGATAGGATAGAGGATAGGATAGGATAGAGGATAGGATAGTATAGGGGATAGGATAGGATAGAGGATAGGATAAGATAGAGGATACGATAGGATAGATGATATTATAGGAAAGAGGAAAGGATATGATAGAGGAAAGGATATGATAGAGGATACGATATTGTAGAGGATAGGATAGGATAGAGGATAGGATAGGATAGAGAATAGGATAGGATAGAGGATAGGATAGGATAGAGAATAGGATAGGATAGAGGATAGGTTAGGATAGAGGATAGGATAGGATAGGATAGAGGATAGGATAGGATAGAGGATAGGATAGGATAGAGGATAGGATAGGATAGAGGATAGGAAAGGATAGAGGATAGGATAGGATAGAGGATAGGATAGGATAGAGGATAGGATAAGATAGAGGATAGGATAGGATAGAGGATAGGATAGGATAGATGATAGGATGGGATAGAGGATAGGATAGGATAGAGGATAGGATAGGAAAGAGGATAGGATAGGGTAGAGGATAGGATAGGATAGAGGATAGGATAGGATAGATGATAGGATAGGATAGGGGATAGGATAAGATAGAGGATAGGATAGGATAGAGGATAGGATAGGATAGAGGATAGGATAGGATAGAGGATAGGATAGGATAGAGGATAGGATAGGATAGAGGATAGGATAGGATAGAGGACAGGATAGGATAGGATAGAGGATAGGATACGATAGAGGATACGATAGGATAGGATAGAGGATAGGATACGATAGAGGATACGATAGGATAGGATAGAGGATAGGATACGATAGAGGATACGATAGGATAGGATAGAGGATAGGATAGGATAGAGGATAGGATAGGATAGAGGATAGGATAGGGTAGAGGATAGGATAGGATAGAGGATAGGATAGGATAGATGATAGGATAGGATAGAGGATAGGATAAGATAGAGGATAGGATAGGATAGGATAGAGGATAGGATGGGATAGAGGATAGGATAGGATAGCGGATAGGATTAGATAGAGGATAGGATAGGATAGAGGATAGGATAGGATAGAGGATAGGATGGGATAGAGGATAGGATAGGATAGAGGATAGGATAGGATAGAGGATAGGATATGATAGAGGATAGGATAGGATAGAAGATAGGATCGGATAGAGGATAGGATAGAGGATTGGATAGGATAGAGGATAGGATAAGATAGAGGATAGGATAGGATAGAGGATAGGATACGATAGAGGATAGGATAGGATAGAGGATAGGATATGATAGAGGATACGATATTATAGAGGATAGGATAGGATAGAGGATAGGATAGGATAGAGGATAGGATAGGATAGAGGATAGGATCGGATAGAGGATAGGATAGGATAGAGGATAAGATCGGATAGAGGATAGGATAGGGGATTGGATAGGATAGAGGATAGGATAGGATAGAGGATAGGATAGGGGATTGGATAGGATAGAGGATAGGATAGGACAGATGATATTATAGGAATGAGGATAGGATAGGATAGAGGATAGGATAGGATAGAGGATAGGATAGGATAGATGATATTATAGGAAAGAGGAAAGGATATGATAGAGGATACGATATTGTAGAGGATAGGATAGGATAGAGGATAGGATAGGATAGAGAATAGGATAGGATAGAGCATAGGATAGGATAGAGGATAGGATATGATAGAGGATATGATAGGATAGAGCATAGGATAGGATAGAGGATAGGATAGGGGATTGGATAGGATAGAGGATAGGATAGGATAGAGGATAGGATAGGATAGAGGATAGGATAGGATAGAGCATAGGATAGGATAGAGGATAGGATATGATAGAGGATATGATAGGATAGAGCATAGGATAGGATAGAGGATAGGATAGGGGATTGGATAGGATAGAGGATAGGATAGGACAGATGATATTATAGGAATGAGGATAGGATAGGATAGAGGATAGGATAGGATAGAGGATAGGATAGGATAGATGATATTATAGGAAAGAGGAAAGGATATGATAGAGGATACGATATTGTAGAGGATAGGATAGGATAGAGGATAGGATAGGATAGAGAATAGGATAGGATAGAGGATAGGATAGGATAGAGAATAGGATAGGATAGAGGATAGGATAGGATAGAGGATAGGATAGGATAGAGGATAGGATAGGATAGAGGATAGGATAGGATAGAGGATAGGATAGGATAGAGGATAGGATATGATAGAGGATAGGATAGGATAGAAGATAGGATAGGATAGATGATAGGATAGGATAGAGGATAAGATAGGACAGAGGATACGATAGGATAGGATAGAGAATAGGATAGAATAGAGGATAGGATAGTATAGAGGATAGGATAGGATAGAGGATAGGATAGGATAGAGGATAGGATAGTATAGGGGATAGGATAGGATAGAGGATAGGATAAGATAGAGGATACGATAGGATAGATGATATTATAGGAAAGAGGAAAGGATATGATAGAGGATACGATATTGTAGAGGATAGGATAGGATAGAGGATAGGATAGGATAGAGAATAGGATAGGATAGAGGATAGGATAGGATAGAGAATAGGATAGGGTAGAGGATAGGATAGGATAGAGGATAGGATAGGATAGAGGATAGGATAGGATAGAGGATAGGATAGGATAGAAGATAGGATCGGATAGAGGATAGGATAGGATAGAGGATAGGATATGATAGAGGATAGGATAGGATAGAAGATAGGATCGGATAGAGGATAGGATAGAGGATTGGATAGGATAGAGGATAGGATAAGATAGAGGATAGGATAGGATAGAGGATAGGATAGGATAGAGGATAGGAAAGGATAGAGGATAGGATAGTATAGAGGATAGGATAGGATAGCGGATAGGATTAGATAGAGGATAGGATAGGATAGAGGATAGGATAGGATAGAGGATAGGATGGGATAGAGGATAGGATAGGATAGAGGATAGGATAGGATAGAGGATAGGATAGGATAGAGGATAGGATACGATAGAGGATAGGATAGGATAGAGGATAGGATATGATAGAGGATACGATATTATAGAGGATAGGATAGGATAGAGGATAGGATAGGATAGAGGATAGGATAGGATAGAGGATAGGATCGGATAGAGGATAGGATAGGATAGAGGATAAGATCGGATAGAGGATAGGATAGGGGATTGGATAGGATAGAGGATAGGATAGGATAGAGGATAGGATAGGATAGAGGATAGGATAGGATAGAGCATAGGATAGGATAGAGGATAGGATATGATAGAGGATATGATAGGATAGAGCATAGGATAGGATAGAGGATAGGATAGGGGATTGGATAGGATAGAGGATAGGATAGGACAGATGATATTATAGGAATGAGGATAGGATAGGATAGTATAGAGGATAGGATAGGATAGAGGAGGGGATAGGATAGAGGATAGGATAAGATAGAGGATATGATAGGATAGTCGATAGGATAGGATAGAGGATAGGATAGGATCAAGGATAGGATAGGACAGAGGATACGATAGGATAGGATAGAGAATAGGATAGAATAGAGGATAGGATAGTATAGAGGATAGGATAGGATAGAGGATAGGATAGGATAGAGGATAGGATAGTATAGGGGATAGGATAGGATAGAGGATAGGATAAGATAGAGGATACGATAGGATAGATGATATTATAGGAAAGAGGAAAGGATATGATAGAGGAAAGGATATGATAGAGGATACGATATTGTAGAGGATAGGATAGGATAGAGGATAGGATAGGATAGAGAATAGGATAGGATAGAGGATAGGATAGGATAGAGAATAGGATAGGATAGAGGATAGGTTAGGATAGAGGATAGGATAGGATAGGATAGAGGATAGGATAGGATAGAGGATAGGATAGGATAGAGGATAGGATAGGATAGAGGATAGGAAAGGATAGAGGATAGGATAGGATAGAGGATAGGATAGGATAGAGGATAGGATAAGATAGAGGATAGGATAGGATAGAGGATAGGATAGGATAGATGATAGGATGGGATAGAGGATAGGATAGGATAGAGGATAGGATAGGAAAGAGGATAGGATAGGGTAGAGGATAGGATAGGATAGAGGATAGGATAGGATAGATGATAGGATAGGATAGGGGATAGGATAAGATAGAGGATAGGATAGGATAGAGGATAGGATAGGATAGAGGATAGGATAGGATAGAGGATAGGATAGGATAGAGGATAGGATAGGATAGAGGATAGGATAGGATAGAGGACAGGATAGGATAGGATAGAGGATAGGATACGATAGAGGATACGATAGGATAGGATAGAGGATAGGATACGATAGAGGATACGATAGGATAGGATAGAGGATAGGATACGATAGAGGATACGATAGGATAGGATAGAGGATAGGATAGGATAGAGGATAGGATAGGATAGAGGATAGGATAGGGTAGAGGATAGGATAGGATAGAGGATAGGATAGGATAGATGATAGGATAGGATAGAGGATAGGATAAGATAGAGGATAGGATAGGATAGGATAGAGGATAGGATGGGATAGAGGATAGGATAGGATAGAGGGTAGGATAGGATAGAGGATAGGATAGGATAGAGGATAGGATAGGATAGAGGATAGGATGGGATAGAGGATAGGATAGGATAGAGGATAGGATAGGATAGAGGATAGGATATGATAGAGGATAGGATAGGATAGAAGATAGGATCGGATAGAGGATAGGATAGAGGATTGGATAGGATAGAGGATAGGATAAGATAGAGGATAGGATAGGATAGAGGATAGGATAGGATAGAGGATAGGAAAGGATAGAGGATAGGATAGTATAGAGGATAGGATAGGATAGCGGATAGGATTAGATAGAGGATAGGATAGGATAGAGGATAGGATAGGATAGAGGATAGGATGGGATAGAGGATAGGATAGGATAGAGGATAGGATAGGATAGAGGATAGGATAGGATAGAGGATAGGATACGATAGAGGATAGGATAGGATAGAGGATAGGATATGATAGAGGATACGATATTATAGAGGATAGGATAGGATAGAGGATAGGATAGGATAGAGGATAGGATAGGATAGAGGATAGGATCGGATAGAGGATAGGATAGGATAGAGGATAAGATCGGATAGAGGATAGGATAGGGGATTGGATAGGATAGAGGATAGGATAGGATAGAGGATAGGATAGGATAGAGGATAGGATAGGATAGAGCATAGGATAGGATAGAGGATAGGATATGATAGAGGATATGATAGGATAGAGCATAGGATAGGATAGAGGATAGGATAGGGGATTGGATAGGATAGAGGATAGGATAGGACAGATGATATTATAGGAATGAGGATAGGATAGGATAGTATAGAGGATAGGATAGGATAGAGGAGGGGATAGGATAGAGGATAGGATAAGATAGAGGATATGATAGGATAGTCGATAGGATAGGATAGAGGATAGGATAGGATCAAGGATAGGATAGGACAGAGGATACGATAGGATAGGATAGAGAATAGGATAGAATAGAGGATAGGATAGTATAGAGGATAGGATAGGATAGAGGATAGGATAGGATAGAGGATAGGATAGTATAGGGGATAGGATAGGATAGAGGATAGGATAAGATAGAGGATACGATAGGATAGATGATATTATAGGAAAGAGGAAAGGATATGATAGAGGAAAGGATATGATAGAGGATACGATATTGTAGAGGATAGGATAGGATAGAGGATAGGATAGGATAGAGAATAGGATAGGATAGAGGATAGGATAGGATAGAGAATAGGATAGGATAGAGGATAGGTTAGGATAGAGGATAGGATAGGATAGGATAGAGGATAGGATAGGATAGAGGATAGGATAGGATAGAGGATAGGATAGGATAGAGGATAGGAAAGGATAGAGGATAGGATAGGATAGAGGATAGGATAGGATAGAGGATAGGATAAGATAGAGGATAGGATAGGATAGAGGATAGGATAGGATAGATGATAGGATGGGATAGAGGATAGGATAGGATAGAGGATAGGATAGGAAAGAGGATAGGATAGGGTAGAGGATAGGATAGGATAGAGGATAGGATAGGATAGATGATAGGATAGGATAGGGGATAGGATAAGATAGAGGATAGGATAGGATAGAGGATAGGATAGGATAGAGGATAGGATAGGATAGAGGATAGGATAGGATAGAGGATAGGATAGGATAGAGGATAGGATAGGATAGAGGACAGGATAGGATAGGATAGAGGATAGGATACGATAGAGGATACGATAGGATAGGATAGAGGATAGGATACGATAGAGGATACGATAGGATAGGATAGAGGATAGGATACGATAGAGGATACGATAGGATAGGATAGAGGATAGGATAGGATAGAGGATAGGATAGGATAGAGGATAGGATAGGGTAGAGGATAGGATAGGATAGAGGATAGGATAGGATAGATGATAGGATAGGATAGAG
Organism: Halictus rubicundus; assembly: GCF_050948215.1. Taxonomy (NCBI): domain Eukaryota; kingdom Metazoa; phylum Arthropoda; class Insecta; order Hymenoptera; family Halictidae; genus Halictus; species Halictus rubicundus. Next base: position 67,419 of record NW_027488693.1, read on the forward strand.
GATAGGATAAGATAGAGGATAGGATAGGATAGGATAGAGGATAGGATGGGATAGAGGATAGGATAGGATAGAGGGTAGGATAGGATAGAGGATAGGATAGGATAGAGGATAGGATAGGGTAGAGGATAGGATAGGATAGTATAGAGGATAGGATAGGATAGATGATAGGATAGGATAGAGGATAGGATAAGATAGAGGATAGGATAGGATATCATAGAGGATAGGATACGATAGAGGATACGATAGGATAGGATAGAGGATAGGATACGATAGAGGATACGATAGGATAGGATAGAGGATAGGATACGATAGAGGATACGATAGGATAGAGGATAGGATACGATAGAGGATAGGATAGGATAGAGGATAGGAAAGGATAGAGGATAGGATAGGATAGAGGATAGGATAGGATAGAGGATAGGATAAGATAGAGGATAGGATAGGATAGAGGATAGGATAGGATAGAGGATAGGATGGGATAGAGGATAGGATAGGATAGAGGATAGGATAGGATAGAGGATAGGATAGGATAGATAATAGGATAGGGTAGAGGATAGGATAGGATAGAGGATAGGATAGGATAGATGATAGGATAGGATAGAGGATAGGATAAGATAGAGGATAGGATAGGATAGGATAGAGGATAGGATGGGATAGAGGATAGGACAGGATAGAGGATAGGGTAGCATAGAGGATAGGATAAGATAGAGGATAGGATAGGATAGGATAGAGGATAGGATACGATAGAGGATACGATAGGATAGGATAGAGGATAGGATACGATAGAGGATACGATAGGATAGGATAGAGGATAGGATACGATAGAGGATACGATAAGGATAGGATAGAGGATAGGATAGGATAGAGGATAGGATAGGATAGAGGATAGGATAGAGGATAGGATAGGGTAGAGGATAGGGTAGAGGATAGGATAGGATAGAGGATAGGATAGGATAGATGATAGGATAGGATAGAGGATAGGATAAGATAGAGGATAGGATAGGATAGGATTGAGGATAGGATGGGATAGAGGATAGGATAGGATAGAGGATAGGATAGGATAGAGGATAGGATAGGATACAGGATAGGATAGGGTAGAGGATAGTTTAGGATAGAGGATAGGATAGGATAGATGATAGGATAGGATAGAGGATAGGATAAGATAGAGGATAGGATAGGATAGGATAGAGGATAGGATACGATAGAGGATACGATAGGATAGGATAGAGGATAGGATACGATAGAGGATACGATAGGATAGGATAGAGGATAGGATACGATAGAGGATACGATAGGATAGGATAGAGGATAGGATAGGATAGAGGATAGGATAGGATAGAGGATAGGATAGGATAGGATAGAGGATAGGATACGATAGAGGATACGATAGGATAGGATAGAGGATAGGATACGATAGAGGATACGATAGGATAGGATAGAGGATAGGATAGGATAGAGGATAGGATAGGGTAGAGGATAGGATAGTATAGAGGATAGGATAGGATAGATGATAGGATAGGATAGAGGATAGGATAAGATAGAGGATAGGATAGGATAGGATAGAGGATAGGATACGATAGAGGATACGATAGGATAGGATAGAGGATACGATAGGATAGGATAGAGGATAGGATACGATAGAGGATACGATAGGATAGGATAGAGGATAGGATAGGATAGAGGATAGGATAGAGGATAGGATAGGATAGAGGATAGGATAGGATAGAGGACAGGTTGGGATAGAGGATAGGATATGATAGAGGATAGGATACGATAGAGGATACGATAGGATAGGATAGAGGGTAGGATAGGATAGAGGATAGGATATGATAGAGGATACGATAGGATAGGATAGAGGATAGGATACGATAGAGGATACGATAGGATAGGATAGAGGATAGGATAGGATAGAGGATAGGATAGGATAGAGGATAGGATAGGATAGAGGACAGGTTGGGATGGAGGATAGGATATGATAGAGGATAGGATACGATAGAGGATACGATAGGATAGGATAGAGGGTAGGATAGGATAGAGGATAGGATAGGATAGAGGATAGGATAGGGTAGAGGATAGGATAGGATAGAGGATAGGATAGGATAGAGGATAGGATAGAGGATAGGATAGGATAGAGGATAGGATAGGATAGAGGATAGGATAGGATAGAGGATAGGATAGGATAGAGGATAGGATAGGATAGAGGATAGGATAGGATAGAGGATAGGATAGGATAGAGGATAGGATAGGATAGAGGATAGGATAGGATAGAGGACAGGTTGGGATAGAGGATAGGATATGATAGAGGATAGGATAAGATAGAGGATAAGACAGGATAGAGGATAGGGTAGGATAGAGGATAGGATAGGATAGAGGATAGGATAGGATAGAGGATAGGATAGGATAGGATAGAGGATAGGATACGATAGAGGATACGATAGGATAGGATAGAGGATAGGATACTATGGAGGATACGATAGGATAGGATGGAGGATAGGATCGGATAGAGGATATGATAGGGGATTGGATAGGATAGAGGATAGGATATGATAGAGGATAGGATAGGATAGAGGATAGGATACGATAGAGGATACGATAGGATAGGATAGAGGATAGGATAGGATAGAGGATAGGATAGGATAGAGGATAGGATAGGATAGAGGATAGGATAGGATAAAGGATAGGATAGGATAGAGGATAGGATAGGATAGAGGCTAGGATAGGATAGAGGATAGGATAGGATAGAGGATAGGATAGGATAGAGGATAGGATATGATAGTGGATCGGATAGGATAGAGGATTGGATAGGATAGAGAATATGATACGGTAGACGCTGGAGGATTGGATCGGATACAGGATAGGAGGCGGTAGAGGATAGGATAGGATAGGATGGAGAATAGGATAGGATAGAGGATAGGTTAGGATAGAGTATAGGATAGTATAGAGGATAGGATAAGATAGAGGATATGCTAGGATAGACGATAGGATAGGATAGAGGATAGGATATGATAGAGGATAGGATAGGATAGAGGATAGGATAGGATAGAGGATAGGATAGTATAGAGGATAGGATAGGATAGAGGATAGGAGAGGATAGGATATGATAGAGGATAGGATAGGATAGAGGATAGGATAGGATAGAGGATAGGATAGTATAGAGGATAGGATAAGATAGAGGATATGATAGGATAGACGATACGATAGGATAGAGGATAGGATATGATAGAGGATAGGATAGGATAGAGGATAGGATAGGATAGAGGATAGGATAGGATAGATGATAGGATAGGATAGAGGATAGGATACGATAGAGGATACGATAGGATAGGATAGAGGATAGGATACGATAGAGGATACGATAGGATAGGATAGAGGATACGATAGGATAGGATAGAGGATAGGATAGGATAGAGGATAGGATAGGATGGAGGATAGGATAGGATAGAGGATAGGATAGGATACAGGATAGGATAGGATAGAGGATAGGATAGGATAGGATAGAGGATAGGATACGATAGAGGATACGATAGGATAGGATAGAGGATAGGATACGATAGAGGATACGATAGGATAGGATAGAGGATAGGATAGGATAGAGGATCGGATAGGATAGAGGATTGGATAGGATAGAGAATATGATACGGTAGACGCTAGGGGATTGGATCGGATACAGGATAGGAGGCGGTAGAGGATAGGATAGGATAGGATGGAGAATAGGATAGGATAGAGGATAGGTTAGGATAGAGGATAGGATAGGATAGGATAGAGGATAGGATAGGATAGAGGATAGGATACGATAGAGGATACGATAGGATAGGATAGAGGATAGGATACGATAGAGGATACGATAGGATAGGATAGAGGATAGGATACGATAGAGGATACGATAGGATAGGATAGAGGATAGGATAGGATAGAGGATAGGATAGGATAGAGGATAGGAAAGGATAGAGGATAGGATAGGATAGAGGATAGGATAGGATAGAGGATAGGATAAGATAGAGGATAGGATAGGATAGAGGATAGGATAGGATAGAGGATAGGATGGGATAGAGGATAGGATAGGATAGAGGATAGGATAGGATAGAGGATAGGATAGGATAGATAATAGGATAGGGTAGAGGATAGGATAGGATAGAGGATAGGATAGGATAGATGATAGGATAGGATAGAGGATAGGATAAGATAGAGGATAGGATAGGATAGGATAGAGGATAGGATGGGATAGAGGATAGGACAGGATAGAGGATAGGGTAGGATAGAGGATAGGATAAGATAGAGGATAGGATAGGATAGGATAGAGGATAGGATACGATAGAGGATACGATAGGATAGGATAGAGGATAGGATACGATAGAGGATACGATAGGATAGGATAGAGGATAGGATACGATAGAGGATACGATAAGGATAGGATAGAGGATAGGATAGGATAGAGGATAGGATAGGATAGATGATAGGATAGGATAGAGGATAGGATAAGATAGAGGATAGGATAGGATAGGATAGAGGATAGGATACGATAGAGGATACGATAGGATAGGATAGAGGATAGGATACGATAGAGGATACGATAGGATAGGATAGAGGATAGGATACGATAGAGGATACGATAGGATAGGATAGAGGATAGGATAGGATAGAGGATAGGATAGGATAGAGGATAGGATAGGGTAGAGGATAGGATAGGATAGAGGATAGGATAGGATAGATGATAGGATAGGATAGAGGATAGGATAAGATAGAGGATAGGATAGGATAGGATAGAGGATAGGATAGGATAGAGGATAGGATAGGATAGAGGATAGGATAGGATAGAGGATAGGATAGGATAGGATAGAGGATAGGATACGATAGAGGATACGATAGGATAGGATAGAGGATAGGATACGATAGAGGATACGATAGGATAGGATAGAGGATAGGATACGATAGAGGATACGATAGGATAGGATAGAGGATAGGATAGGATAGAGGATAGGATAGGATAGAGGATAGGATAGGGTAGAGGATAGGATAGGATAGAGGATAGGATAGGATAGATGATAGGATAGGATAGAGGATAGGATAAGATAGAGGATAGGATAGGATAGGATAGAGGGTAGGATAGGATAGAGGATAGGATAGGATAGAGGATAGGATAGGGTAGAGGATAGGATAGGATAGAGGATAGGATAGGATAGATGATAGGATAGGATAGAGGATAGGATAAGATAGAGGATAGGATAGGATAGGATAGAGGATAGGATACGATAGAGGATACGATAGGATAGGATAGAGGATAGGATACGATAGAGGATACGATAGGATAGGATAGAGGATAGGATACGATAGAGGATACGATAGGATAGAGGATAGGATAGGATAAAGGATAGGATAGGATAGAGGATAGGATAGGATAGAGGCTAGGATAGGATAGAGGATAGGATAGGATAGAGGATAGGATAGGATAGAGGATAGGATATGATAGTGGATCGGATAGGATAGAGGATTGGATAGGATAGGATGGAGAATAGGATAGGATAGAGGATAGGTTAGGATAGAGTATAGGATAGTATAGAGGATAGGATAAGATAGAGGATATGCTAGGATAGACGATAGGATAGGATAGAGGATAGGATAGGGGATTGGATAGGATAGAGGATAGGATAGGACAGATGATATTATAGGAATGAGGATAGGATAGGATAGAGGATAGGATAGGATAGTATAGAGGATAGGATAGGATAGAGGAGGGGATAGGATAGAGGATAGGATAAGATAGAGGATATGATAGGATAGTCGATAGGATAGGATAGAGGATAGGATAGGATCAAGGATAGGATAGGACAGAGGATACGATAGGATAGGATAGAGAATAGGATAGAATAGAGGATAGGATAGTATAGAGGATAGGATAGGATAGAGGATAGGATAGGATAGAGGATAGGATAGTATAGGGGATAGGATAGGATAGAGGATAGGATAAGATAGAGGATACGATAGGATAGATGATATTATAGGAAAGAGGAAAGGATATGATAGAGGAAAGGATATGATAGAGGATACGATATTGTAGAGGATAGGATAGGATAGAGGATAGGATAGGATAGAGAATAGGATAGGATAGAGGATAGGATAGGATAGAGAATAGGATAGGATAGAGGATAGGTTAGGATAGAGGATAGGATAGGATAGGATAGAGGATAGGATAGGATAGAGGATAGGATAGGATAGAGGATAGGATAGGATAGAGGATAGGAAAGGATAGAGGATAGGATAGGATAGAGGATAGGATAGGATAGAGGATAGGATAAGATAGAGGATAGGATAGGATAGAGGATAGGATAGGATAGATGATAGGATGGGATAGAGGATAGGATAGGATAGAGGATAGGATAGGAAAGAGGATAGGATAGGGTAGAGGATAGGATAGGATAGAGGATAGGATAGGATAGATGATAGGATAGGATAGGGGATAGGATAAGATAGAGGATAGGATAGGATAGAGGATAGGATAGGATAGAGGATAGGATAGGATAGAGGATAGGATAGGATAGAGGATAGGATAGGATAGAGGATAGGATAGGATAGAGGACAGGATAGGATAGGATAGAGGATAGGATACGATAGAGGATACGATAGGATAGGATAGAGGATAGGATACGATAGAGGATACGATAGGATAGGATAGAGGATAGGATACGATAGAGGATACGATAGGATAGGATAGAGGATAGGATAGGATAGAGGATAGGATAGGATAGAGGATAGGATAGGGTAGAGGATAGGATAGGATAGAGGATAGGATAGGATAGATGATAGGATAGGATAGAGGATAGGATAAGATAGAGGATAGGATAGGATAGGATAGAGGATAGGATGGGATAGAGTATAGGATAGGATAGAGGGTAGGATAGGATAGAGGATAGGATAGGATAGAGGATAGGATAGGGTAGAGGATAGGATAGGATAGTATAGAGGATAGGATAGGATAGATGATAGGATAGGATAGAGGATAGGATAAGATAGAGGATAGGATAGGATATCATAGAGGATAGGATACGATAGAGGATACGATAGGATAGGATAGAGGATAGGATACGATAGAGGATACGATAGGATAGGATAGAGGATAGGATACGATAGAGGATACGATAGGATAGAGGATAGGATACGATAGAGGATAGGATAGGATAGAGGATAGGAAAGGATAGAGGATAGGATAGGATAGAGGATAGGATAGGATAGAGGATAGGATAAGATAGAGGATAGGATAGGATAGAGGATAGGATAGGATAGAGGATAGGATGGGATAGAGGATAGGATAGGATAGAGGATAGGATAGGATAGAGGATAGGATAGGATAGATAATAGGATAGGGTAGAGGATAGGATAGGATAGAGGATAGGATAGGATAGATGATAGGATAGGATAGAGGATAGGATAAGATAGAGGATAGGATAGGATAGGATAGAGGATAGGATGGGATAGAGGATAGGACAGGATAGAGGATAGGGTAGCATAGAGGATAGGATAAGATAGAGGATAGGATAGGATAGGATAGAGGATAGGATACGATAGAGGATACGATAGGATAGGATAGAGGATAGGATACGATAGAGGATACGATAGGATAGGATAGAGGATAGGATACGATAGAGGATACGATAAGGATAGGATAGAGGATAGGATAGGATAGAGGATAGGATAGGATAGAGGATAGGATAGGATAGAGGATAGGATAGAGGATAGGATAGGGTAGAGGATAGGGTAGAGGATAGGATAGGATAGAGGATAGGATAGGATAGATGATAGGATAGGATAGAGGATAGGATAAGATAGAGGATAGGATAGGATAGGATTGAGGATAGGATGGGATAGAGGATAGGATAGGATAGAGGATAGGATAGGATAGAGGATAGGATAGGATACAGGATAGGATAGGGTAGAGGATAGTTTAGGATAGAGGATAGGATAGGATAGATGATAGGATAGGATAGAGGATAGGATAAGATAGAGGATAGGATAGGATAGGATAGAGGATAGGATACGATAGAGGATACGATAGGATAGGATAGAGGATAGGATACGATAGAGGATACGATAGGATAGGATAGAGGATAGGATACGATAGAGGATACGATAGGATAGGATAGAGGATAGGATAGGATAGAGGATAGGATAGGATAGAGGATAGGATAGGATAGAGGATAGGATAGGATAGGATAGAGGATAGGATACGATAGAGGATACGATAGGATAGGATAGAGGATAGGATACGATAGAGGATACGATAGGATAGGATAGAGGATAGGATACGATAGAGGATACGATAGGATAGGATAGAGGATAGGATAGGATAGAGGATAGGATAGGGTAGAGGATAGGATAGTATAGAGGATAGGATAGGATAGATGATAGGATAGGATAGAGGATAGGATAAGATAGAGGATAGGATAGGATAGGATAGAGGATAGGATACGATAGAGGATACGATAGGATAGGATAGAGGATACGATAGGATAGGATAGAGGATAGGATACGATAGAGGATACGATAGGATAGGATAGAGGATAGGATAGGATAGAGGATAGGATAGAGGATAGGATAGGATAGAGGATAGGATAGGATAGAGGACAGGTTGGGATAGAGGATAGGATATGATAGAGGATAGGATACGATAGAGGATACGATAGGATAGGATAGAGGGTAGGATAGGATAGAGGATAGGATAGGATAGAGGATACGATAGGATAGGATAGAGGATAGGATACGATAGAGGATACGATAGGATAGGATAGAGGATAGGATAGGATAGAGGATAGGATAGGATAGAGGATAGGATAGGATAGAGGACAGGTTGGGATAGAGGATAGGATATGATAGAGGATAGGATACGATAGAGGATACGATAGGATAGGATAGAGGGTAGGATAGGATAGAGGATAGGATAGGATAGAGGATAGGATAGGGTAGAGGATAGGATAGGATAGAGGATAGGATAGGATAGAGGATAGGATAGAGGATAGGATAGGATAGAGGATAGGATAGGATAGAGGATAGGATAGGATAGAGGATAGGATAGGATAGAGGATAGGATAGGATAGAGGATAGGATAGGATAGAGGATAGGATAGGATAGAGGATAGGATAGGATAGAGGACAGGTTGGGATAGAGGATAGGATATGATAGAGGATAGGATAAGATAGAGGATAAGACAGGATAGAGGATAGGGTAGGATAGAGGATAGGATAGGATAGAGGATAGGATAGGATAGAGGATAGGATAGGATAGGATAGAGGATAGGATACGATAGAGGATACGATAGGATAGGATAGAGGATAGGATACTATGGAGGATACGATAGGATAGGATGGAGGATAGGATCGGATAGAGGATATGATAGGGGATTGGATAGGATAGAGGATAGGATATGATAGAGGATAGGATAGGATAGAGGATAGGATAGGATAGAGGATAGGATAGGATAGAGGATAGGATAGGATAGAGGATAGGATAGGATAGAGGATAGGATATAATAAAGGATAGGATAGCATAGAGGATAGGATAGGATAGAGGATATGATAGGATAGAGGATAGGATAGTATAGAGGATAGGATAGGATAGAGGATAGGATGCGATAGAGGATACGAAAGGATAGGATAGAGGGTAGGATAGGATAGAGGATAGGATAGGATAGAGGATAGGAGAGGATAGAGGATAGGATATGATAGAGGATAGGATAGGATAGAGGATAGGATAGGATAGAGGATAGGATAGTATAGAGGATAGGATAAGATAGAGGATATGATAGGATAGACGATAGGATAGGATAGAGGATAGGATATGATAGAGGATAGGATAGGATAGAGGATAGGATAGGATAGAGGATAGGATAGGATAGATGATAGGATAGGATAGAGGATAGGATAAGATAGAGGATACGATAGGATAGATGATATTATAGGAAAGAGGAAAGGATATGATAGAGGATACGATATTGTAGAGGATAGGATAGGATAGAGGATAGGATAGGATAGAGGATAGGATATGATAGAGGATAGGATAGGATAGAAGATATGATAGGATAGAGGATAGGATAGGGTAGAGGATAGGATAGGATAGAGGATAGGATAGGATAGATGATAGGATAGGATAGAGGATAGGATAAGATAGAGGATAGGATAGGATGGAGGATAGGATAGGAAAGAGGATAGGATAGGATACAGGATAGGATAGGATAGAGGATAGGATAGGATAGGATAGAGGATAGGATACGATAGAGGATACGATAGGATAGGATAGAGGATAGGATACGATAGAGGATAGGAGAGGATAGAGGATAGGATATGATAGAGGATAGGATAGGATAGAGGATAGGATAGGATAGAGGATAGGATAGTATAGATGATAGGATAGGATAGAGGATAGGATAAGATAGAGGATACGATAGGATAGATGATATTATAGGAAAGAGGAAAGGATATGATAGAGGATACGATATTGTAGAGGATAGGATAGGATAGAGGATAGGATAGGATAGAGGATAGGATATGATAGAGGATAGGATAGGATAGAAGATAGGATAGGATAGATGATAGGATAGGATAGAGGATAGGATAAGATAGAGGATAGGATAGGATAGATGATAGGATAGGATAGAGGATAGGATAAGATAGAGGATAGGATAGGATAGGATAGAGGATAGGATGGGATAGAGGATAGGATAGGATAGAGGATAGGATAGGATAGAGGATAGGATAGGATATAGGATAGGATAGGGTAGAGGATAGGATAGGATAGAGGATAGGATAGGATAGATGATAGGATAGGATAGAGGATAGGATAAGATAGAGGATAAGATAGGATAGAGGATAGGATAGGATAGAGGATAGGATAGGATAGAGGATAGGATAGGGTAGAGTATAGGATAGGATAGAGGATAGGATAGGATAGAGGATAGGATAGGATAGATGATAGGATAGGATAGAGGATAGGATAGGATAGAGGATAGGATAAGATAGAGGATAGGATAGGATAGGATAGACGATTGGATGGGATAGAGGATAGGATAGGATAGATGATAGGATAGGATAGAGGATAGGATAAGATAGAGGATAGGATAGGATAGGCTAGAGGCTAGGATACGATAGAGGATACGATAGGATAGGATAGAGGATGGGATACGATAGAGGATACGATAGGATAGGATAGAGGATAGGATACGATAGAGGATACGATAGGATAGGATAGAGGATAGGATAGGATAGAGGATAGGATAGGGTAGAGGATAGGATAGGATAGAGGATAGGATAGGATAGATGATAGGATAGGATAGAGGATAGGATAAGATAGAGGATAGGATAGGATGGAGGATAGGATTGGATAGAGGATAGGATAGGATACAGGATAGGATAGGATAGAGGATAGGATAGGATAGGATAGAGGATAGGATACGATAGAGGATACGATAGGATAGGATAGAGGATAGGATACGATAGATGATACGATAGGATAGGATAGAGGATAGGATAGGATAGAGGATAGGATAGGATAGAGGATAGGATAGGATAGAGGATAGGATAGGATAGAGGATAGGATAGGATAGAGGATAGGATAGGATAGAGGATAGGATAGGATAGAGGATAGGATAGGATAGAGGATAGGATAGGATAGAGGATAGGATAGGATAGAGGATAGGATAGGATAGAGGATAGGATAGGATAGAGGATAGGATAGGATAGAGGATAGGATAGGATAGAGCATAGGATACGATACAGGATAGGATAGAGGATAGGATAGGGTAGAGGATAGGATAGGATAGAGGATAGGATATGATAAAGGATAGGATAGCATAGAGGATAGGATAGGATAGAGGATATGATAGGATAGAGGATAGGATAGTATAGAGGATAGGATAGGATAGAGGATAGGATAGGATAGAGGATAGGATGCGATAGAGGATACGAAAGGATAGGATAGAGGGTAGGATAGGATAGAGGATAGGATGGGATAGAGGATAGGAGAGGATAGAGGATAGGATATGATAGAGGATAGGATAGGATAGAGGATAGGATAGGATAGAGGATAGGATAGTATAGAGGATAGGATAAGATAGAGGATATGATAGGATAGACGATAGGATAGGATAGAGGATAGGATATGATAGAGGATAGGATAGGATAGAGGATAGGATAGGATAGAGGATAGGATAGGATAGATGATAGGATAGGATAGAGGATAGGATAAGATAGAGGATACGATAGGATAGATGATATTATAGGAAAGAGGAAAGGATATGATAGAGGATACGATATTGTAGAGGATAGGATAGGATAGAGGATAGGATAGGATAGAGGATAGGATAGGATAGAGGATAGGATAAGATAGAGGATAGGATAGGATAGATGATAGGATAGGATAGAGGATAGGATAAGATAGAGGATAGGATAGGATAGGATAGAGGATAGGATGGGATAGAGGATAGGATAGGATAGAGGATAGGATAGGATAGAGGATAGGATAGGATATAGGATAGGATAGGGTAGAGGATAGGATAGGATAGAGGATAGGATAGGATAGATGATAGGATAGGATAGAGGATAGGATAAGATAGAGGATAGGATAGGATAGGATAGAGGATAGGATACGATAGAGGATACGATAGGATAGGATAGAGGATAGGATACGATAGAGGATACGATAGGATAGGATAGAGGATAGGATACGATAGAGGATACGATAGGATAGGATAGAGGATAGGATAGGATAGAGGATAGGATAGGATAGAGGATAGGATAGGGTAGAGGATAGGATAGGATAGAGGATAGGATAAGATAGAGGATAGGATAGGATGGAGGATAGGATAGGATAGAGGATAGGATAGGATACAGGATAGGATAGGATAGAGGATAGGATAGGATAGGATAGAGGATAGGATACGATAGACGATACGATAGGATAGGATAGAGGATAGGATACGATAGAGGATACGATAGGATAGGATAGAGGATAGGATAGGATAGAGGATACGATAGGATAGGATAGAGGATAGGATACTATGGAGGATACGATAGGATAGGATGGAGGATAGGATCGGATAGAGGATATGATAGGGGATTGGATAGGATAGAGGATAGGATATGATAGAGGATAGGATAGGATAGAGGATAGGATACGATAGAGGATACGATAGGATAGGATAGAGGATAGGATAGGATAGAGGATAGGATAGGATAGAGGATAGGATAGGATAGAGGATAGGATAGGATAAAGGATAGGATAGGATAGAGGATAGGATAGGATAGAGCATAGGATACGATACAGGATAGGGTAGGGGATTGGATAGGATAGAGGATAGGATAGGACAGATGATATTATAGGAATGAGGATAGGATATGATAGAGGATAGGATAGGATAGAGGATAGGATAGGATAGAGGATAGGATAGGATAGAGGATAGGATAGGATAGAGGATAGGATAGGATAGAGGATAGGATATAATAAAGGATAGGATAGCATAGAGGATAGGATAGGATAGAGGATATGATAGGATAGAGGATAGGATAGTATAGAGGATAGGATAGGATAGAGGATAGGATGCGATAGAGGATACGAAAGGATAGGATAGAGGGTAGGATAGGATAGAGGATAGGATAGGATAGAGGATAGGAGAGGATAGAGGATAGGATATGATAGAGGATAGGATAGGATAGAGGATAGGATAGGATAGAGGATAGGATAGTATAGAGGATAGGATAAGATAGAGGATATGATAGGATAGACGATAGGATAGGATAGAGGATAGGATATGATAGAGGATAGGATAGGATAGAGGATAGGATAGGATAGAGGATAGGATAGGATAGATGATAGGATAGGATAGAGGATAGGATAAGATAGAGGATACGATAGGATAGATGATATTATAGGAAAGAGGAAAGGATATGATAGAGGATACGATATTGTAGAGGATAGGATAGGATAGAGGATAGGATAGGATAGAGGATAGGATATGATAGAGGATAGGATAGGATAGAAGATATGATAGGATAGAGGATAGGATAGGGTAGAGGATAGGATAGGATAGAGGATAGGATAGGATAGATGATAGGATAGGATAGAGGATAGGATAAGATAGAGGATAGGATAGGATGGAGGATAGGATAGGAAAGAGGATAGGATAGGATACAGGATAGGATAGGATAGAGGATAGGATAGGATAGGATAGAGGATAGGATACGATAGAGGATACGATAGGATAGGATAGAGGATAGGATACGATAGAGGATAGGAGAGGATAGAGGATAGGATATGATAGAGGATAGGATAGGATAGAGGATAGGATAGGATAGAGGATAGGATAGTATAGATGATAGGATAGGATAGAGGATAGGATAAGATAGAGGATACGATAGGATAGATGATATTATAGGAAAGAGGAAAGGATATGATAGAGGATACGATATTGTAGAGGATAGGATAGGATAGAGGATAGGATAGGATAGAGGATAGGATATGATAGAGGATAGGATAGGATAGAAGATAGGATAGGATAGATGATAGGATAGGATAGAGGATAGGATAAGATAGAGGATAAGATAGGATAGAGGATAGGATAGGATAGAGGATAGGATAGGATAGAGGATAGGATAGGGTAGAGTATAGGATAGGATAGAGGATAGGATAGGATACAGGATAGGATAGGATAGATGATAGGATAGGATAGAGGATAGGATAGGATAGAGGATAGGATAAGATAGAGGATAGGATAGGATAGATGATAGGATAGGATAGAGGATAGGATAAGATAGAGGATAGGATAGGATAGGATAGAGGATAGGATGGGATAGAGGATAGGATAGGATAGAGGATAGGATAGGATAGAGGATAGGATAGGATATAGGATAGGATAGGGTAGAGGATAGGATAGGATAGAGGATAGGATAGGATAGATGATAGGATAGGATAGAGGATAGGATAAGATAGAGGATAAGATAGGATAGAGGATAGGATAGGATAGAGGATAGGATAGGATAGAGGATAGGATAGGGTAGAGTATAGGATAGGATAGAGGATAGGATAGGATAGAGGATAGGATAGGATAGATGATAGGATAGGATAGAGGATAGGATAGGATAGAGGATAGGATAAGATAGAGGATAGGATAGGATAGGATAGACGATTGGATGGGATAGAGGATAGGATAGGATAGATGATAGGATAGGATAGAGGATAGGATAAGATAGAGGATAGGATAGGATAGGCTAGAGGCTAGGATACGATAGAGGATACGATAGGATAGGATAGAGGATGGGATACGATAGAGGATACGATAGGATAGGATAGAGGATAGGATACGATAGAGGATACGATAGGATAGGATAGAGGATAGGATAGGATAGAGGATAGGATAGGGTAGAGGATAGGATAGGATAGAGGATAGGATAGGATAGATGATAGGATAGGATAGAGGATAGGATAAGATAGAGGATAGGATAGGATGGAGGATAGGATTGGATAGAGGATAGGATAGGATACAGGATAGGATAGGATAGAGGATAGGATAGGATAGGATAGAGGATAGGATACGATAGAGGATACGATAGGATAGGATAGAGGATAGGATACGATAGATGATACGATAGGATAGGATAGAGGATAGGATAGGATAGAGGATAGGATAGGATAGAGGATAGGATAGGATAGAGGATAGGATAGGATAGAGGATAGGATAGGATAGAGGATAGGATAGGATAGAGGATAGGATAGGATAGAGGATAGGATAGGATAGAGGATAGGATAGGATAGAGGATAGGATAGGATAGAGGATAGGATAGGATAGAGGATAGGATAGGATAGAGGATAGGATAGGATAGAGCATAGGATACGATACAGGATAGGATAGAGGATAGGATAGGGTAGAGGATAGGATAGGATAGAGGATAGGATATGATAAAGGATAGGATAGCATAGAGGATAGGATAGGATAGAGGATATGATAGGATAGAGGATAGGATAGTATAGAGGATAGGATAGGATAGAGGATAGGATAGGATAGAGGATAGGATGCGATAGAGGATACGAAAGGATAGGATAGAGGGTAGGATAGGATAGAGGATAGGATGGGATAGAGGATAGGAGAGGATAGAGGATAGGATATGATAGAGGATAGGATAGGATAGAGGATAGGATAGGATAGAGGATAGGATAGTATAGAGGATAGGATAAGATAGAGGATATGATAGGATAGACGATAGGATAGGATAGAGGATAGGATATGATAGAGGATAGGATAGGATAGAGGATAGGATAGGATAGAGGATAGGATAGGATAGATGATAGGATAGGATAGAGGATAGGATAAGATAGAGGATACGATAGGATAGATGATATTATAGGAAAGAGGAAAGGATATGATAGAGGATACGATATTGTAGAGGATAGGATAGGATAGAGGATAGGATAGGATAGAGGATAGGATAGGATAGAGGATAGGATAAGATAGAGGATAGGATAGGATAGATGATAGGATAGGATAGAGGATAGGATAAGATAGAGGATAGGATAGGATAGGATAGAGGATAGGATGGGATAGAGGATAGGATAGGATAGAGGATAGGATAGGATAGAGGATAGGATAGGATATAGGATAGGATAGGGTAGAGGATAGGATAGGATAGAGGATAGGATAGGATAGATGATAGGATAGGATAGAGGATAGGATAAGATAGAGGATAGGATAGGATAGGATAGAGGATAGGATACGATAGAGGATACGATAGGATAGGATAGAGGATAGGATACGATAGAGGATACGATAGGATAGGATAGAGGATAGGATACGATAGAGGATACGATAGGATAGGATAGAGGATAGGATAGGATAGAGGATAGGATAGGATAGAGGATAGGATAGGGTAGAGGATAGGATAGGATAGAGGATAGGATAAGATAGAGGATAGGATAGGATGGAGGATAGGATAGGATAGAGGATAGGATAGGATACAGGATAGGATAGGATAGAGGATAGGATAGGATAGGATAGAGGATAGGATACGATAGACGATACGATAGGATAGGATAGAGGATAGGATACGATAGAGGATACGATAGGATAGGATAGAGGATAGGATAGGATAGAGGATCGGATAGGATAGAGGATTGGATAGGATAGAGAATATGATACGGTAGACGCTAGGGGATTGGATCGGATACAGGATAGGAGGCGGTAGAGGATAGGATAGGATAGGATGGAGAATAGGATAGGATAGAGGATAGGTTAGGATAGAGGATAGGATAGGATAGGATAGAGGATAGGATAGGATAGAGGATAGGATAGGATAGAGCATAAGATACGATAGAGGATAGGATAGAGGATAGGATAGGATAGAGGATAGGATAGGATAGAGGATAGGATAGAGGATAGGATAGTATAGAGGATAGGATAGGATAGAGGATACGATAGGATAGGATAGAGGATGGGATACGATAGAGGATACGATAGGATAGGATAGAGGATAGGATACGATAGAGGATACGATAGGATAGGATAGAGGATAGGATAGGATAGAGGATAGGATAGGGTAGAGGATAGGATAGGATAGAGGATAGGATAGGATAGATGATAGGATAGGATAGAGGATAGGATAAGATAGAGGATAGGATAGGATGGAGGATAGGATTGGATAGAGGATAGGATAGGATACAGGATAGGATAGGATAGAGGATAGGATAGGATACAGGATAGGATAGGATAGAGGATAGGATAGGATAGGATAGAGGATAGGATACGATAGAGGATACGATAGGATAGGATAGAGGATAGGATACGATAGAGGATACGATAGGATAGGATAGAGGATAGGATAGGATAGAGGATAGGATAGGATAGAGGATAGGATAGGATAGAGGATAGGATAGGATAGAGGATAGGATAGGATAGAGGATAGGATAGGATAGAGGATAGGATAGGATAGAGGATAGGATAGGATAGAGGATAGGATAGGATAGAGGATAGGATAGGATAGAGGATAGGATAGGATAGAGGATAGGATAGGATAGAGGATAGGATAGGATAGAGGATAGGATAGGATAGAGGATAGGATAGGATAGAGGATAGGATAGGATAGAGGATAGGATAGGATAGAGGATAGGATAGGATAGAGGATAGGATAGGATAGAGCATAGGATACGATACAGGATAGGATAGAGGATAGGATAGGGTAGAGGATAGGATAGGATAGAGGATAGGATATGATAAAGGATAGGATAGCATAGAGGATAGGATAGGATAGAGGATATGATAGGATAGAGGATAGGATAGTATAGAGGATAGGATAGGATAGAGGATAGGATAGGATAGAGGATAGGATGCGATAGAGGATACGAAAGGATAGGATAGAGGGTAGGATAGGATAGAGGATAGGATGGGATAGAGGATAGGAGAGGATAGAGGATAGGATATGATAGAGGATAGGATAGGATAGAGGATAGGATAGGATTGAGGATAGGATAGTATAGAGGATAGGATAAGATAGAGGATATGATAGGATAGACGATAGGATAGGATAGAGGATAGGATATGATAGAGGATAGGATAGGATAGAGGATAGGATAGGATAGAGGATAGGATAGGATAGATGATAGGATAGGATAGAGGATAGGATAAGATAGAGGATACGATAGGATAGATGATATTATAGGAAAGAGGAAAGGATATGATAGAGGATACGATATTGTAGAGGATAGGATAGGATAGAGGATAGGATAGGATAGAGGATAGGATAGGATAGAGGATAGGATAGGATAGAGGATAGGATAAGATAGAGGATAGGATAGGATAGATGATAGGATAGGATAGAGGATAGGATAAGATAGAGGATAGGATAGGATAGGATAGAGGATAGGATGGGATAGAGGATAGGATAGGATAGAGGATAGGATAGGATAGAGGATAGGATAGGATATAGGATAGGATAGGGTAGAGGATAGGATAGGATAGAGGATAGGATAGGATAGATGATAGGATAGGATAGAGGATAGGATAAGATAGAGGATAGGATAGGATAGGATAGAGGATAGGATACGATAGAGGATACGATAGGATAGGATAGAGGATAGGATACGATAGAGGA
The DNA here is from genome assembly GCF_050948215.1 of Halictus rubicundus. Lineage (NCBI taxonomy): Eukaryota > Metazoa > Arthropoda > Insecta > Hymenoptera > Halictidae > Halictus > Halictus rubicundus. The sequence goes on from NW_027488693.1 coordinate 86,534, forward strand.
TACGATAGGATAGGATAGAGGATAGGATACGATAGAGGATACGATAGGATAGGATAGAGGATAGGATAGGACAGAGGATAGGATAGGGTAGAGGATAGGATAGGATAGAGGATAGGATAGGATAGATGATAGGATAGGATAGAGGATAGGATAAGATAGAGGATAGGATAGGATGGAGGATAGGATTGGATAGAGGATAGGATAGGATACAGGATAGGATAGGATAGAGGATAGGATAGGATAGGATAGAGGATAGGATACGATAGAGGATACGATAGGATAGGATAGAGGATAGGATACGATAGAGGATACGATAGGATAGGATAGAGGATAGGATAGGATAGAGGATAGGATAGGATAGAGGATAGGATAGGATAGAGGATAGGATAGGATAGAGGATAGGATAGGATAGAGGATAGGATAGGATAGAGGATAGGATAGGATAGAGGATAGGATAGGATAGAGGATAGGATAGGATAGAGGATAGGATAGGATAGAGGATAGGATAGGATAGAGGATAGGATAGGATAGAGGATAGGATAGGATAGAGCATAGGATACGATACAGGATAGGATAGAGGATAGGATAGGGTAGAGGATAGGATAGGATAGAGGATAGGATATGATAAAGGATAGGATAGCATAGAGGATAGGATAGGATAGAGGATATGATAGGATAGAGGATAGGATAGTATAGAGGATAGGATAGGATAGAGGATAGGATAGGATAGAGGATAGGATGCGATAGAGGATACGAAAGGATAGGATAGAGGGTAGGATAGGATAGAGGATAGGATGGGATAGAGGATAGGAGAGGATAGAGGATAGGATATGATAGAGGATAGGATAGGATAGAGGATAGGATAGGATAGAGGATAGGATAGTATAGAGGATAGGATAAGATAGAGGATATGATAGGATAGACGATAGGATAGGATAGAGGATAGGATATGATAGAGGATAGGATAGGATAGAGGATAGGATAGGATAGAGGATAGGATAGGATAGATGATAGGATAGGATAGAGGATAGGATAAGATAGAGGATACGATAGGATAGATGATATTATAGGAAAGAGGAAAGGATATGATAGAGGATACGATATTGTAGAGGATAGGATAGGATAGAGGATAGGATAGGATAGAGGATAGGATAGGATAGAGGATAGGATAAGATAGAGGATAGGATAGGATAGATGATAGGATAGGATAGAGGATAGGATAAGATAGAGGATAGGATAGGATGGGATAGAGGATAGGATAGGATAGAGGATAGGATAGGATAGAGGATAGGATAGGATAGAGGATAGGATAGGATATAGGATAGGATAGGGTAGAGGATAGGATAGGATAGAGGATAGGATAGGATAGATGATAGGATAGGATAGAGGATAGGATAAGATAGAGGATAGGATAGGATAGGATAGAGGATAGGATACGATAGAGGATACGATAGGATAGGATAGAGGATAGGATACGATAGAGGATACGATAGGATAGGATAGAGGATAGGATACGATAGAGGATACGATAGGATAGGATAGAGGATAGGATAGGATAGAGGATAGGATAGGATAGAGGATAGGATAGGGTAGAGGATAGGATAGGATAGAGGATAGGATAAGATAGAGGATAGGATAGGATGGAGGATAGGATAGGATAGAGGATAGGATAGGATACAGGATAGGATAGGATAGAGGATAGGATAGGATAGGATAGAGGATAGGATACGATAGACGATACGATAGGATAGGATAGAGGATAGGATACGATAGAAGATACGATAGGATAGGATAGAGGATAGGATAGGATAGAGGATCGGATAGGATAGAGGATTGGATAGGATAGAGAATATGATACGGTAGACGCTAGGGGATTGGATCGGATACAGGATAGGAGGCGGTAGAGGATAGGATAGGATAGGATGGAGAATAGGATAGGATAGAGGATAGGTTAGGATAGAGGATAGGATAGGATAGGATAGAGGATAGGATAGGATAGAGGATAGGATAGGATAGAGCATAAGATACGATAGAGGATAGGATAGAGGATAGGATAGGATAGAGGATAGGATAGAGGATAGGATAGTATAGAGGATAGGATAGGATAGAGGATAGGATAGGATAGAGGATAGGATAGGATAGAGGATAGGATAGGATAGAGGATAGGATAGGATAGAGCATAGGATACGATACAGGATAGGATAGGGGATTGGATAGGATAGAGGATAGGATAGGACAGATGATATTATAGGAATGAGGATAGGATATGATAGAGGATAGGATAGGATAGAGGATAGGATAGGATAGAGGATAGGATAGGATAGAGGATAGGATAGGATAGAGGATAGGATATGATAAAGGATAGGATAGCATAGAGAATAGGATAGGATAGAGGATATGATAGGATAGAGGATAGGATAGTATAGAGGATAGGATAGGATAGAGGATAGGATAGGATAGAGGATAGGATGCGATAGAGGATACGAAAGGATAGGATAGAGGGTAGGATAGGATAGAGGATAGGATAGGATAGAGGATAGGAGAGGATAGAGGATAGGATATGATAGAGGATAGGATAGGATAGAGGATAGGATAGGATAGAGGATAGGATAGTATAGAGGATAGGATAAGATAGAGGATATGATAGGATAGACGATAGGATAGGATAGAGGATAGGATATGATAGAGGATAGGATAGGATAGAGGATAGGATAGGATAGGATAGATGATAGGATAGGATAGAGGATAGGATAAGATAGAGGATACGATAGGATAGATGATATTATAGGAAAGAGGAAAGGATATGATAGAGGATACGATATTGTAGAGGATAGGATAGGATAGAGGATAGGATAGGATAGAGGATAGGATAGGATAGAGGATAGGATATGATAGAGGATAGGATAGGATAGAAGATATGATAGGATAGAGGATAGGATAGGGTAGAGGATAGGATAGGATAGAGGATAGGATAGGATAGATGATAGGATAGGATAGAGGATAGGATAAGATAGAGGATAGGATAGGATGGAGGATAGGATAGGATAGAGGATAGGATAGGATACAGGATAGGATAGGATAGAGGATAGGATAGGATAGGATAGAGGATAGGATACGATAGAGGATACGATAGGATATGATAGAGGATAGGATACGATAGAGGATAGGAGAGGATAGAGGATAGGATATGATAGAGGATAGGATAGGACAGATGATATTATAGGAATGAGGATAGGATATGATAGAGGATAGGATAGGATAGAGGATAGGATAGGATAGAGGATAGGATAGGATAGAGGATAGGATAGGATAGAGGATAGGATATGATAAAGGATAGGATAGCATAGAGGATAGGATAGGATAGAGGATATGATAGGATAGAGGATAGGATAGTATAGAGGATAGGATAGGATAGAGGATAGGATAGGATAGAGGATAGGATGCGATAGAGGATACGAAAGGATAGGATAGAGGGTAGGATAGGATAGAGGATAGGATAGGATAGAGGATAGGAGAGGATAGAGGATAGGATATGATAGAGGATAGGATAGGATAGAGGATAGGATAGGATAGAGGATAGGATAGTATAGAGGATAGGATAAGATAGAGGATATGATAGGATAGACGATAGGATAGGATAGAGGATAGGATATGATAGAGGATAGGATAGGATAGAGGATAGGATAGGATAGGATAGATGATAGGATAGGATAGAGGATAGGATAAGATAGAGGATACGATAGGATAGATGATATTATAGGAAAGAGGAAAGGATATGATAGAGGATACGATATTGTAGAGGATAGGATAGGATAGAGGATAGGATAGGATAGAGGATAGGATATGATAGAGGATAGGATAGGATAGAAGATATGATAGGATAGAGGATAGGATAGGGTAGAGGATAGGATAGGATAGAGGATAGGATAGGATAGATGATAGGATAGGATAGAGGATAGGATAAGATAGAGGATAGGATAGGATGGAGGATAGGATAGGATAGAGGATAGGATAGGATACAGGATAGGATAGGATAGAGGATAGGATAGGATAGGATAGAGGATAGGATACGATAGAGGATACGATAGGATATGATAGAGGATAGGATACGATAGAGGATAGGAGAGGATAGAGGATAGGATATGATAGAGGATAGGATAGGATAGAGGATAGGATAGGATAGAGGATAGGATAGTATAGATGATAGGATAGGATAGAGGATAGGATAAGATAGAGGATACGATAGGATAGATGATATTATAGGAAAGAGGAATGGATATGATAGAGGATACGATATTGTAGAGGATAGGATAGGATAGAGGATAGGATAGGATAGAGGATAGGATATGATAGAGGATACGATAGGATAGAAGATAGGATAGGATAGATGATAGGATAGGATAGAGGATAGGATAAGATAGAGGATAAGATAGGATAGAGGATAGGATAGGATAGAGGATAGGATAGGATAGAGGATAGGATAGGGTAGAGTATAGGATAGGATAGAGGATAGGATAGGATAGAGGATAGGATAGGATAGATGATAGGATAGGATAGAGGATAGGATAGGATAGAGGATAGGATAAGATAGAGGATAGGATAGGATAGATGATAGGATAGGATAGAGGATAGGATAAGATAGAGGATAGGATAGGATAGGATAGAGGATAGGATGGGATAGAGGATAGTATAGGATAGAGGATAGGATAGGATAGAGGATAGGATAGGATATAGGATAGGATAGGGTAGAGGATAGGATAGGATAGAGGATAGGATAGGATAGATGATAGGATAGGATAGAGGATAGGATAAGATAGAGGATAAGATAGGATAGAGGATAGGATAGGATAGAGGATAGGATAGGATAGAGGATAGGATAGGGTAGAGTATAGGATAGGATAGAGGATAGGATAGGATAGAGGATAGGATAGGATAGGATAGAGGATAGGATAGGATAGAGGATAGGATAAGATAGAGGATAGGATAGGATAGGATAGACGATTGGATGGGATAGAGGATAGGATAGGATAGAGGATAGGATAGGATAGAGGATAGGATAGGATATAGGATAGGATAGGGTAGAGGATAGGATAGGATAGAGGATAGGATAGGATAGAGGATAGGATAGGATAGATGATAGGATAGGATAGAGGATAGGATAAGATAGAGGATAGGATAGGATAGGATAGAGGATAGGATACGATAGAGGATACGATAGGATAGGATAGAGGATAGGATACGATAGAGGATACGATAGGATAGGATAGAGGATAGGATACGATAGAGGATACGATAGGATAGGATAGAGGATAGGATAGGATAGAGGATAGGATAGGATAGAGGATAGGATAGGGTAGAGGATAGGATAGGATAGAGGATAGGGTAAGATAGAGGATAGGATAGGATGGAGGATAGGATAGGATAGAGGATAGGATAGGATACAGGATAGGATAGGATAGAGGATAGGATAGGATAGGATAGAGGATAGGATACGATAGAGGATACGATAGGATAGGATAGAGGATAGGATACGATAGAGGATACGATAGGATAGGATAGAGGATAGGATAGGATAGAGGATCGGATAGGATAGAGGATTGGATAGGATAGAGAATATGATACGGTAGACGCTAGGGGATTGGATTGGATACAGGATAGGAGGCGGTAGAGGATAGGATAGGATAGGATGGAGAATAGGATAGGATAGAGGATAGGTTAGGATAGAGGATAGGATAGGATAGGATAGAGGATAGGATAGGATAGAGGATAGGATAGGATAGAGGATAGGATAGGATAGAGCATAGGATACGATACAGGATAGGATAGGGGATTGGATAGGATAGAGGATAGGATAGGACAGATGATATTATAGGAATGAGGATAGGATATGATAGAGGATAGGATAGGATAGAGGATAGGATAGGATAGAGGATAGGATAGGATAGAGGATAGGATATGATAAAGGATAGGATAGCATAGAGGATAGGATAGGATAGAGGATATGATAGGATAGAGGATAGGATAGTATAGAGGATAGGATAGGATAGAGGATAGGATAGGATAGAGGATAGGATGCGATAGAGGATACGAAAGGATAGGATAGAGGGTAGGATAGGATAGAGGATAGGATAGGATAGAGGATAGGAGAGGATAGAGGATAGGATATGATAGAGGATAGGATAGGATAGAGGATAGGATAGGATAGAGGATAGGATAGTATAGAGGATAGGATAAGATAGAGGATATGATAGGATAGACGATAGGATAGGATAGAGGATAGGATATGATAGAGGATAGGATAGGATAGAGGATAGGATAGGATAGAGGATAGGATAGGATAGATGATAGGATAGGATAGAGGATAGGATAAGATAGAGGATACGATAGGATAGATGATATTATAGGAAAGAGGCAAGGATATGATAGAGGATACGATATTGTAGAGGATAGGATAGGATAGAGGATAGGATAGGATAGAGGATAGGATAGGATAGAGGATAGGATATGATAGAGGATAGGATAGGATAGAAGATAGGATAGGATAGATGATAGGATAGGATAGAGGATAGGATAAGATAGAGGATAAGATGGGATACAGGATAGGATAGGATAGAGGATAGGATAGGATAGAGGATAGGATAGGGTAGAGTATAGGATAGGATAGAGGATAGGATAGGATAGAGGATAGGATAGGATAGATGATAGGATAGGATAGAGGATAGGATAGGATAGAGAATAGGATATGATAGAGGATAGGATAGGATAGAAGATAGGATCGGATAGAGGATAGGGTAGAGGATTGGATAGGATAGAGGATAGGATCAGATAGAGGATAGGCTAGGATAGAGGATAGGATAGGATAGAGGATAGGATAGGATAGAGGATAGGATCGGATAGTGGATATGATAGGGGATTGGATAGGATAGAGGATAGGATAGGATAGAGGATAGGATAGGATAGAGGATAGGAAAGGATAGAGGATAGGATAGGATAGAGGATAGGAGAGGATAGAGGATAGGATTAGATAGAGGATAGGATAAGATAGAGGATACGATAGGATAGATGATATTATAGGAAAGAGGAAAGGATATGATAGAGGATACGATATTGTAGAGGATAGGATAGGATAGAGGATAGGATAGGCTAGAGGATAGGATAGGATATAGGATAGGATAGGGTAGAGGATAGGATAGGATAGAGGATAGGATAGGATAGATGATAGGATAGGATAGAGGATAGGATAAGATAGAGGATAGGATAGGATAGGATAGAGGATAGGATACGATAGAGGATAGGATAGGGTAGAGGATAGGATAGGATAGAGGATAGGATAGGATAGATGATAGGATAGGATAGAGGATAGGATAAGATAGAGGATAGGATAGGATAGGATAGAGGATAGGATACGATAGAGGATACGATAGGATAGGATAGAGGATAGGATACGATAGAGGATACGATAGGATAGGATAGAGGATAGGATACGATAGAGGATACGATAGGATAGGATAGAGGATAGGATAGGATAGATGATAGGATAGGATAGAGGATAGGATAGGATAGAGGATAGGATAGGATAGAGCATAGGATACGATACAGGATAGGATAGGGGATTGGATAGGATAGAGGATAGGATAGGACAGATGATATTATAGGAATGAGGATAGGATATGATAGAGGATAGGATAGGATAGAGGATAGGATAGGATAGAGGATAGGATAGGATAGAGGATTGGATATGATAAAGGATAGGATAGCATAGAGGATAGGATAGGATAGAGGATATGATAGGATAGAGGATAGGATAGTATAGAGGATAGGATAGGATATAGGATAGGATGCGATAGAGGATACGAAAGGATAGGATAGAGGGTAGGATAGGATAGAGGATAGGATAGGATAGAGGATAGGAGAGGATAGAGGATAGGATATGATAGAGGATAGGATAGGATAGAGGATAGGATAGGATAGAGGATAGGATAGTATAGAGGATAGGATATGATAGAGGATATGATAGGATAGACGAGAGGATAGGATAGAGGATAGGATATGATAGAGGATAGGATAGGATAGAGGATAGGATAGGATAGAGGATAGGATAGGATAGATGATAGGATAGGATAGAGGATAGGATAAGATAGAGGATACGATAGGATAGATGATATTATAGGAGAGAGGAAAGGATATGATAGAGGATACGATATTGTAGAGGATAGGATAGGATAGAGGATAGGATAGGATAGAGGATAGGATATGATAGAGGATAGGATAGGATAGAAGATAGGATAGGATAGATGATAGGATAGGATAGAGGATAGGATAAGATAGAGGATAAGATAGGATAGAGGATAGGATAGGATAGAGGATAGGATAGGATAGAGGATAGGATAGGGTAGAGTATAGGATAGGATAGAGGATAGGATAGGATAGATGATAGGATAGGATAGAGGATAGGATAAGATAGAGGATAGGATAGGATAGGATAGAGGATAGGATAGGATAGGATAGAGGATAGGATACGATAGAGGATACGATAGGATAGGATAGAGGATAGGATACGATAGAGGATACGATAGGATAGGATAGAGGATAGGATAGGATAGAGGATAGGATAGGATAGAGGATAGGATAGGATAGAGGATAGGATAGGATAGAGGATAGGATAGGATAGAGGATAGGATAGGATAGAGGATAGGATAGGATACAGGATAGGATAGGATAGAGGATAGGATAGGATAGGATAGAGGATAGGATACGATAGAGGATACGATAGGATAGGATAGAGGATAGGATACGATAGAGGATACGATAGGATAGGATAGAGGATAGGATAGGCTAGAGGATCGGATAGGATAGAGGATTGGATAGGATAGAGAATATGATACGGTAGACGCTAGGGGATTGGATTGGATACAGGATAGGAGGCGGTAGAGGATAGGATAGGATAGGATGGAGAATAGGATAGGATAGAGGATAGGTTAGGATAGAGGATAGGATAGGATAGGATAGAGGATAGGATAGGATAGAGGATAGGATAGGATAGAGGATAGGATAGGATAGAGCATAGGATACGATACAGGATAGGATAGGGGATTGGATAGGATAGAGGATAGGATAGGACAGATGATATTATAGGAATGAGGATAGGATATGATAGAGGATAGGATAGGATAGAGGATAGGATATGATAAAGGATAGGATAGCATAGAGGATAGGATAGGATAGAGGATATGATAGGATAGAGGATAGGATAGTATAGAGGATAGGATAGGATAGAGGATAGGATAGGATAGAGGATAGGATGCGATAGAGGATACGAAAGGATAGGATAGAGATTAGGATAGGATAGAGGATAGGATAGGATAGAGGATAGGAGAGGATAGAGGATAGGATATGATAGAGGATAGGAAAGGATAGAGGATAGGATAGGATAGAGGATAGGATAGTATAGAGGATAGGATAAGATAGAGGATATGATAGGATAGACGATAGGATAGGATAGAGGATAGGATATGATAGAGGATAGGTTAGGATAGAGGATAGGATAGGATAGAGGATAGGATAGGATAGATGATAGGATAGGATAGAGGATAGGATAAGATAGAGGATACGATAGGATAGATGATATTATAGGAAAGAGGCAAGGATATGATAGAGGATACGATATTGTAGAGGATAGGATAGGATAGAGGATAGGATAGGATAGAGGATAGGATAGGATAGAGGATAGGATATGATAGGGGATAGGATAGGATAGAAGATAGGATAGGATAGATGATAGGATAGGATAGAGGATAGGATAAGATAGAGGATAAGATAGGATACAGGATAGGATAGGATAGAGGATAGGATAGGATAGAGGATAGGATAGGGTAGAGTATAGGATAGGATAGAGGATAGGATAGGATAGAGGATAGGATAGGATAGATGATAGGATAGGATAGAGGATAGGATAGGATAGAGAATAGGATATGATAGAGGATAGGATAGGATAGAAGATAGGATCGGATAGAGGATAGGGTAGAGGATTGGATAGGATAGAGGATAGGATAAGATAGAGGATAGGATAGGATAGAGGATAGGATAGGATAGAGGATAGGATAGGATAGAGGATAGGATCGGATAGTGGATATGATAGGGGATTGGATAGGATAGAGGATAGGATAGGATAGAGGATAGGATAGGATAGAGGATAGGAAAGGATAGAGGATAGGATAGGATAGAGGATAGGAGAGGATAGAGGATAGGATTAGATAGAGGGTAGGATAAGATAGAGGATACGATAGGATAGATGATATTATAGGAAAGAGGAAAGGATATGATAGAGGATACGATATTGTAGAGGATAGGATAGGATAGAGGATAGGATAGGCTAGAGGATAGGATAGGATATAGGATAGGATAGGGTAGAGGATAGGATAGGATAGAGGATAGGATAGGATAGATGATAGGATAGGATAGAGGATAGGATAAGATAGAGGATAGGATAGGATAGGATAGAGGATAGGATACGATAGAGGATACGATAGGATAGGATAGAGGATAGGATACGATAGAGGATACGATAGGATAGGATAGAGGATAGGATACGATAGAGGATACGATAGGATAGGATAGAGGATAGGATAGGATAGAGGATAGGATAGGATAGAGGATAGGATAGGGTAGAGGATACGATAGGATAGAGGATAGGATAGGATAGATGATAGGATAGGATAGAGGATAGGATAGGATATAGGATAGGATAGGATAGAGGATAGGATAGGATATAGGATAGGATAGGATAGAGGATAGGATGCGATAGAGGATACGAAAGGATAGGATAGAGGGTAGGATAGGATAGAGGATAGGATAGGATAGAGGATAGGATAGGATAGAGGATATGATAGGATAGAGGATAGGATAGTATAGAGGATAGGATAGGATATAGGATAGGATAGGATAGAGGATAGGATGCGATAGAGGATACGAAAGGATAGGATAGAGGGTAGGATAGGATAGAGGATAGGATAGGATAGAGGATAGGATAGGATAGAGGATTGGATATGATAAAGGATAGGATAGCATAGAGGATAGGATAGGATAGAGGATATGATAGGATAGAGGATAGGATAGTATAGAGGATAGGATAGGATATAGGATAGGATAGGATAGAGGATAGGATGCGATAGAGGATACGAAAGGATAGGATAGAGGGTAGGATAGGATAGAGGATAGGATAGGATAGAGGATAGGAGAGGATAGAGGATAGGATATGATAGAGGATAGGATAGGATAGAGGATAGGATAGGATAGAGGATAGGATAGTATAGAGGATAGGATATGATAGAGGATATGATAGGATAGACGAGAGGATAGGATAGAGGATAGGATATGATAGAGGATAGGATAGGATAGAGGATAGGATAGGATAGAGGATAGGATAGGATAGATGATAGGATAGGATAGAGGATAGGATAAGATAGAGGATACGATAGGATAGATGATATTATAGGAGAGAGGAAAGGATATGATAGAGGATACGATATTGTAGAGGATAGGATAGGATAGAGGATAGGATAGGATAGAGGATAGGATATGATAGAGGATAGGATAGGATAGAAGATAGGATAGGATAGATGATAGGATAGGATAGAGGATAGGATAAGATAGAGGATGAGATAGGATAGAGGATAGGATAGGATAGAGGATAGGATAGGATAGAGGATAGGATAGGGTAGAGTATAGGATAGGATAGAGGATAGGATAGGATAGATGATAGGATAGGATAGAGGATAGGATAAGATAGAGGATAGGATAGGATAGGATAGAGGATAGGATAGGATAGGATAGAGGATAGGATACGATAGAGGATACGATAGGATAGGATAGAGGATAGGATACGATAGAGGATACGATAGGATAGGATAGAGGATAGGATAGGATAGAGGATAGGATAGGATGGAGAATAGGATAGGATAGAGGATAGGATAGGACAGATGATATTATAGGAATGAGGATAGGATATGATAGAGGATAGGATAGGATAGAGGATAGGATATGATAAAGGATAGGATAGCATAGAGGATAGGATAGGATAGAGGATATGATAGGATAGAGGATAGGATAGGATAGAGGATAGGATAGGATAGAGGATAGGAGAGGATAGAGGATAGGATATGATAGAGGATAGGAAAGGATAGAGGATAGGATAGGATAGAGGATAGGATAGTATAGAGGATAGGATAAGATAGAGGATATGATACGATAGACGATAGGATAGGATAGAGGATAGGATATGATAGAGGATAGGATAGGATAGAGGATAGGATAGGATAGAGGATAGGATAGGATAGATGATAGGATAGGATAGAGGATAGGATAAGATAGAGGATACGATAGGATAGATGATATTATAGGAAAGAGGCAAGGATATGATAGAGGATACGATATTGTAGAGGATAGGATAGGATAGAGGATAGGATAGGATAGAGGATAGGATAGGATAGAGGATAGGATAGGATAGAGGATAGGATATGATAGAGGATAGGATAGGATAGAAGATAGGATAGGATAGATGATAGGATAGGATAGAGGATAGGATAAGATAGAGGATAAGATAGGATACAGGATAGGATAGGATAGAGGATAGGATAGGATAGAGGATAGGATAGGGTAGAGTATAGGATAGGATAGAGGATAGGATAGGATAGAGGATAGGATAGGATAGATGATAGGATAGGATAGAGGATAGGATAGGATAGAGAATAGGATATGATAGAGGATAGGATAGGATAGAAGATAGGATCGGATAGAGGATAGGGTAGAGGATTGGATAGGATAGAGGATAGGATAAGATAGAGGATAGGATAGGATAGAGGATAGGATAGGATAGAGGATAGGATAGGATAGAGGATAGGATCGGATAGTGGATATGATAGGGGATTGGATAGGATAGAGGATAGGATAGGATAGAGGATAGGATAGGATAGAGGATAGGAAAGGATAGAGGATAGGATAGGATAGAGGATAGGAGAGGATAGAGGATAGGATTAGATAGAGGGTAGGATAAGATAGAGGATACGATAGGATAGATGATATTATAGGAAAGAGGAAAGGATATGATAGAGGATACGATATTGTAGAGGATAGGATAGGATAGAGGATAGGATAGGCTAGAGGATAGGATAGGATATAGGATAGGATAGGGTAGAGGATAGGATAGGATAGAGGATAGGATAGGATAGATGATAGGATAGGATAGAGGATAGGATAAGATAGAGGATAGGATAGGATAGGATAGAGGATAGGATACGATAGAGGATACGATAGGATAGGATAGAGGATAGGATACGATAGAGGATACGATAGGATAGGATAGAGGATAGGATACGATAGAGGATACGATAGGATAGGATAGAGGATAGGATAGGATAGAGGATAGGATAGGATAGAGGATAGGATAGGGTAGAGGATAGGATAGGATAGAGGATAGGATAGGATAGATGATAGGATAGGATAGAGGATAGGATAGGATATAGGATAGGATAGGATAGAGGATAGGATAGGATATAGGATAGGATAGGATAGAGGATAGGATGCGATAGAGGATACTAAAGGATAGGATAGAGGGTAGGATAGGATAGAGGATAGGATAGGATAGAGGATAGGATAGGATAGAGGATATGATAGGATAGAGGATAGGATAGTATAGAGGATAGGATAGGATATAGGATAGGATAGGATAGAGGATAGGATGCGATAGAGGATACGAAAGGATAGGATAGAGGGTAGGATAGGATAGAGGATAGGATAGGATAGAGGATAGGATAGGATAGAGGATTGGATATGATAAAGGATAGGATAGCATAGAGGATAGGATAGGATAGAGGATATGATAGGATAGAGGATAGGATAGTATAGAGGATAGGATAGGATATAGGATAGGATAGGATAGAGGATAGGATGCGATAGAGGATACGAAAGGATAGGATAGAGGGTAGGATAGGATAGAGGATAGGATAGGATAGAGGATAGGAGAGGATAGAGGATAGGATATGATAGAGGATAGGATAGGATAGAGGATAGGATAGGATAGAGGATAGGATAGTATAGAGGATAGGATATGATAGAGGATATGATAGGATAGACGAGAGGATAGGATAGAGGATAGGATATGATAGAGGATAGGATAGGATAGAGGATAGGATAGGATAGAGGATAGGATAGGATAGATGATAGGATAGGATAGAGGATAGGATAAGATAGAGGATACGATAGGATAGATGATATTATAGGAGAGAGGAAAGGATATGATAGAGGATACGATATTGTAGAGGATAGGATAGGATAGAGGATAGGATAGGATAGAGGATAGGATAGGATAGAGGATACGATAGGATAGAGGATACGATAGGATAGGATAGAGGATAGGATAGGATAGAGGATAGGATAGGATAGAGGATAGGATAGGATAGAGGATAGGATAGGATAGAGGATAGGATAGGATAGAGGATAGGATAGGATAGAGGATAGGATAGGATAGAGGATAGGATAGGATAGAGGATAGGATAGGATAGAGGATAGGATAGGATAGAGGATAGGATAGGATAGAGGATAGGATAGGATAGAGCATAGGATAGGATACAGGATAGGATAGGGGATTGGATAGGATAGAGGATAGGATAGGACAGATGATATTATAGGAATGAGGATAGGATATGATAGAGGATACGATATTATAGAGGATAGGATAGGATAGAGGATAGGATAGGATAGAGGATAGGATAGGATAGAGGATAGGATAGGATAAAGGATAGGATAAGATAGAGGATAGGATAGGATAGTTGATAGGATAGAGGATAGGATAGTATAGAGGATAGGATAGGATAGAGGATAGGATAAGATAGAGGATAGGATCGGATAGAGGATAGGATAGGATAGAGGATAAGATCGGATAGAGGATAGGATAGGGGATTGGATAGGATAGAGGATAGGATAGGATAGAGGATAGGATACGATAGAGGATACGATAGGATAGGATAGAGGATAGGATAGGATAGAGGATAGGATAGGATAGAGGATAGGATAGGATAGAGGATAGGATAGGATAGAGGATTGGGTAGGATAGAGGATAGGATATGATAGAGGATAGGATAGCATAGAGGATAGGATAGGATAGAGGATATGATAGGATAGAGGATAGGATAGTATAGAGGATAGGATAAGATAGAGGATACGATAGGATAGATGATATTATAGGAAAGAGGAAAGGATATGATAGAGGATACGATATTGTAGAGGATAGGATAGGATAGAGGATAGGATAGGATAGAGGATAGGATAGGATAGAGCATAGGATACGATAGAGGATAGGATAGGGGATTGGATAGGATAGAGGATAGGATAGGACAGATGATATTATAGGAATGAGGATAGGATATGATAGAGGATAGGATAGGATAGAGGATAGGATAGGATAGAGGATAGGATATGATAGAGGATAGGATAGGATAGAGGATAGGATAGGATAGAAGATAGGTTAGGATAGAGGATAGGATAGTATAGGGGATAGGATATAATAGAGGATAGGATAGGATAGAGGATAGGATGCGATAGAGGATACGAAAGGATAGGATAGAGGGTAGCATAGGATAGAGGATAGGATAGGATAGAGGATAGGATAGGACAGATGATATTATAGGAATGAGGATATGATAGGATAGACGATAGGATAGGATAGAGGATAGGATATGATAGAGGATTGGGTAGGATAGAGGATAGGATATGATAGAGGATAGGATAGCATAGAGGATAGGATAGGATAGAGGATATGATAGGATAGAGGATAGGATAGTATAGAGGATAGGATAAGATAGAGGATTCGATAGGATAGATGATATTATAGGAAAGAGGAAAGGATATGATAGAGGATACGATATTGTAGAGGATAGGATAGGATAGAGGATAGGATAGGATAGAGGATAGGATAGGATAGAGCATAGGATACGATAGAGGATAGGATAGGGGATTGGATAGGATAGAGGATAGGATAGGACAGATGATATTATAGGAATGAGGATAGGATATGATAGAGGATAGGATAGGATAGCGGATAGGATAGGATAGAGGATAGGATATGATAGAGGATAGGATAGGATAGAGGATAGGATAGGATAGAAGATAGGTTAGGATAGAGGATAGGATAGTATAGGGGATAGGATATAATAGAGGATAGGATAGGATAGAGGATAGGATGCGATAGAGGATACGAAAGGATAGGATAGAGGGTAGGATAGGATAGAGGATAGGATAGGATAGAGGATAGGAGAGGATAGAGGATAGGATATGATAGAGGATAGGATAGGATAGAGGATAGAATAGGATAGAGGATAGGATAGTTTAGAGGATAGGATAAGATAGAGGATATGATAGGATAGACGATAGGATAGGATAGAGGATAGGATATGATAGAGGATTGGATAGGATAGAGGATAGGATATGATAGACGATAGGATAGCATAGAGGATAGGATACGATAGAGGATACGATAGGATAGGATAGAGGATAGGATAGGATAGAGCATAGGATACGATAGAGGATAGGATAGGGGATTGGATAGGATAGAGGATAGGATAGGACAGATGATATTATAGGAATGAGGATAGGATATGATAGAGGATAGGATAGGATAGAGGATAGGATAGGATAGAGGATAGGATAGGATAGAGGATAGGATATGATAAAGGATAGGAGAGCATAGAGGATAGGATAGGATAGAGGATATGATAGGATAGAGGATAGGATAGGATAGAGGATAGGGTGCGATAGAGGATGCGAAAGGATAGGATAGAGGGTAGGATAGGATAGAGGATAGGATAGGATAGAGGATAGGAGAGGATAGAGGATAGGATATGATAGAGGATAGGATAGGATAGAGGCTAGGATAGGATAGAGGATAGGATAGTATAGAGGATAGGATAAGATAGAGGATATGATAGGATAGACGATAGGATAGGATAGAGGATAGGATATGATAGAGGATAGGATAGGATAGAGGATAGGATAGGATAGAGGATTGGATATGATAAAGGATAGGATAGCATAGAGGATAGGATAGGATAGAGGATAGGATAGGATAGAGGATAGGATAGGATAGAGGATAGGATAAGATAGAGGATAGGATAGGATAGAGGATAGGATAGAGGATAGGATAGTATAGAGGATAGGATAGGATAGAGGATAGGATAAGATAGAGGATAGGATCGGATAGAGGATAGGATAGGATAGAGGATAAGATCGGATAGAGGATAGGATAGGGGATTGGATAGGATAGAGGATAGGATAGGATAGAGGATAGGATACGATAGAGGATACGATAGGATAGGATAGAGGATAGGATAGGATAGAGGATAGGATAGGATAGAGGATAGGATAGGATAGAGGATAGGATAGGATAGAGGATAGGATAGGATAGAGGATAGGATAGGATAGAGCATAGGATACGATAGAGGATAGGATAGGGGATTGGATAGGATAGAGGATAGGATAGGACATATGATATTATAGGAATGAGGATAGGATATGATAGAGGAGAGGATAGGATAGAGGATAGGATAGGATAGAGGATAGGATAGGATAGAGGATAGGATAAGGTAGAGGATATGATAGGATAGAGGATAGGATAGTATAGAGGATAGGATAGGATAGAGGATAGGATAGGATGGAGGATAGGATAGGATAGAGGATAGGATGCGATAGAGGATACGAAAGGATAGGATAGAGGGTAGGATAGGATAGAGGATAGGATAGGATAGAGGATAGGAGAGGATAGAGGATAGGATATGATAGTGGATAGGATAGGATAGAGGATAGGATAGGATAGAGGATAGGATAGTGTAGAGGAAAGGATAAGATAGAGGATATTATAGGATAGACGATAGGATAGGATAGAGGGTAGGATATGATAGAGGATAGGATAGGATAGAGGATAGGATAGGATAGATGATAGGATAGGATAGAGGATAGGATAAGATAGAGGATACGATAGGATAGATGATATTATAGGAAAGAGGAAAGGATATGATAGAGGATACGATATTGTAGAGGATAGGATAGGATAGAGGATAGGATAGGATAGAGGATAGGATAGGATAGAGGATAGGATAGGATAGAGGATAGGATATGATAGAGGATAGGATAGGATAGAAGATAGGATAGGATAGATGATAGGATAAGATAGAGGATAAGATAGGATAGAGGATAGGATAGGATAGAGGATAGGATATGATAGAGGATAGGATAGGATAGGATAGAGGATAGGATAGGATAGGATAGAGGATAGGATACGATAGAGGATACGATAGGATGGGATAGAGGATAGGATACGATAGAGGATACGATAGGATAGGATAGAGGATAGGATAGGATAGAGGATAGGATAGGATAGAGGATAGGATAGGATAGAGGATAGGATAGGATAGAGCATAGGATACGATAGAGGATAGGATAGGGGATTGGATAGGATAGAGGATAGGATAGGACAGATGATATTATAGGAATGAGGATAGGATATGATAGACGATAGGATAGGATAGAGGATAGGATAGGATAGAGGATAGGATAGGATAGAGAATAGGATAGGATAGAGGATAGGATAGGATAGAGGATAGGATAGGATAGAGGATAGGATAGGATAGAGGATAGGATAGGATAGAGGATAGGATAGGATAGAGGATAGGATATGATAGAGGATAGGATAGGATAGAAGATAGGATAGGATAGATGATAGGATAGGATAGAGGATAAGATAGGATAGAGGATAGGACAGGATAGAGGATAGGATAAGATAGAGGATAGGATAAGATAGAGGATAAGATAGGATAGAGGATAGGATAGGATAGAGGATAGGATATGATAGAGGATAGGATAGGATAGAAGATAGGATCGGATAGAGGATAGGATAGAGGATTGGATAGGATAGAGGATAGGATAAGATAGAGGATAGGATAGGATAGAGGATAGGATAGGATAGAGGATAGGAAAGGATAGAGGATAGGATAGTATAGAGGATAGGATAGGATAGAGGATAGGATTAGATAGAGGATAGGATAGGATAGAGGATAGGATAGGATAGAGGATAGGATGGGATAGAGGATAGGATAGGATAGAGGATAGGATAGGATAGAGGATAGGATAGGATAGAGGATAGGATACGATAGAGGATAGGATAGGATAGAGGATAGGATATGATAGAGGATACGATATTATAGAGGATAGGATAGGATAGAGGATAGGATAGGATAGAGGATAGGATAGGATAGAGGATAGGATCGGATAGAGGATAGGATAGGATAGAGGATAAGATCGGATAGAGGATAGGATAGGGGATTGGATAGGATAGAGGATAGGATAGGATAGAGGATAGGATAGGATAGAGGATAGGATAGGATAGAGCATAGGATAGGATAGAGGATAGGATATGATAGAGGATATGATAGGATAGAGCATAGGATAGGATAGAGGATAGGATAGGGGATTGGATAGGATAGAGGATAGGATAGGACAGATGATATTATAGGAATGAGGATAGGATAGGATAGAGGATAGGATAGGATAGTATAGAGGATAGGATAGGATAGAGGAGGGGATAGGATAGAGGATAGGATAAGATAGAGGATATGATAGGATAGACGATAGGATAGGATAGAGGATAGGATAGGATCGAGGATAGGATAGGACAGAGGATACGATAGGATAGAAGATAGGATAGGATAGATGATAGGATAGGATAGAGGATAAGATAGGATAGAGGATAGGACAGGATAGAGGATAGGATAAGATAGAGGATAGGATAAGATAGAGGATAAGATAGGATAGAGGATAGGATAGGATAGAGGATAGGATATGATAGAGGATAGGATAGGATAGAAGATAGGATCGGATAGAGGATAGGATAGAGGATTGGATAGGATAGAGGATAGGATAAGATAGAGGATAGGATAGGATAGAGGATAGGATAGGATAGAGGATAGGAAAGGATAGAGGATAGGATAGTATAGAGGATAGGATAGGATAGAGGATAGGATTAGATAGAGGATAGGATAGGATAGAGGATAGGATAGGATAGAGGATAGGATGGGATAGAGGATAGGATAGGATAGAGGATAGGATAGGATAGAGGATAGGATAGGATAGAGGATAGGATACGATAGAGGATAGGATAGGATAGAGGATAGGATATGATAGAGGATACGATATTATAGAGGATAGGATAGGATAGAGGATAGGATAGGATAGAGGATAGGATAGGATAGAGGATAGGATCGGATAGAGGATAGGATAGGATAGAGGATAAGATCGGATAGAGGATAGGATAGGGGATTGGATAGGATAGAGGATAGGATAGGATAGAGGATAGGATAGAGGATAGGATAGGATAGAGGATAGGATAGGATAGAGCATAGGATAGGATAGAGGATAGGATATGATAGAGGATATGATAGGATAGAGCATAGGATAGGATAGAGGATAGGATAGGGGATTGGATAGGATAGAGGATAGGATAGGACAGATGATATTATAGGAATGAGGATAGGATAGGATAGAGGATAGGATAGGATAGTATAGAGGATAGGATAGGATAGAGGAGGGGATAGGATAGAGGATAGGATAAGATAGAGGATATGATAGGATAGACGATAGGATAGGATAGAGGATAGGATAGGATCGAGGATAGGATAGGACAGAGGATACGATAGGATAGGATAGAGAATAGGATAGAATAGAGGATAGGATAGTATAGAGGATAGGATAGGATAGAGGATAGGATAGTATAGGGGATAGGATAGGATAGAGGATAGGATAAGATAGAGGATACGATAGGATAGATGATATTATAGGAAAGAGGAAAGGATATGATAGAGGATACGATATTGTAGAGGATAGGATAGGATAGAGGATAGGATAGGATAGAGAATAGGATAGGATAGAGGATAGGATAGGATAGAGAATAGGATAGGATAGAGGATAGGATAGGATAGAGGATAGGATAGGATAGAGGATAGGATAGGATAGAGGATAGGATAGGATAGAGGATAGGATATGATAGAGGATAGGATAGGATAGAAGATAGGATATGATAGATGATAGGATAGGATAGAGGATAAGATAGGATAGAGGATAGGATAGGATAGAGGATAGGATAAGATAGAGGATAGGATAAGATAGAGGATAAGATAGGATAGAGGATACGATAGGATAGAGGATAGGATATGATAGAGGATAGGATAGGATAGAAGATAGGATCGGATAGAGGATAGGATAGAGGATTGGATAGGATAGAGGATAGGATAAGATAGAGGATAGGATAGGATAGAGGATAGGATAGGATAGAGGATAGGAAAGGATAGAGGATAGGATAGTATAGAGTATAGGATAGGATAGAGGATAGGATTAGATAGAGGATAGGATAGGATAGAGGATAGGATAGGATAGAGGATAGGATGGGATAGAGGATAGGATAGGATAGAGGATAGGATAGGATAGAGGATAGGATAGGATAGAGGATAGGATAGGATAGAGGATAGGATAGGATAGATGATAGGATAGGATAGAGGATAGGATAAGATAGAGGATAGGATAGGATAGGATAGAGGATAGGATACGATAGAGGATAGGATATGATAGATGATAGGATAGGATAGAGGATAAGATAGGATAGAGGATAGGATAGGATAGAGGATAGGATAAGATAGAGGATAGGATAAGATAGAGGATAAGATAGGATAGAGGATAGGATAGGATAGAGGATAGGATATGATAGAGGATAGGATAGGATAGAAGATAGGATCGGATAGAGGATAGGATAGAGGATTGGATAGGATAGAGGATAGGATAAGATAGAGGATAGGATAGGATAGAGGATAGGATAGGATAGAGGATAGGAAAGGATAGAGGATAGGATAGTATAGAGTATAGGATAGGATAGAGGATAGGATTAGATAGAGGATAGGATAGGATAGAGGATAGGATAGGATAGAGGATAGGATGGGATAGAGGATAGGATAGGATAGAGGATAGGATAGGATAGAGGATAGGATAGGATAGAGGATAGGATAGGATAGAGGATAGGATAGGATAGATGATAGGATAGGATAGAGGATAGGATAAGATAGAGGATAGGATAGGATAGGATAGAGGATAGGATACGATAGAGGATACGATAGGATAGGATAGAGGATAGGATACGATAGAGGATACGATAGGATAGGATAGAGGATAGGATACAATAGAGGATACGATAGGATAGGATAGAGGATAGGATAGAGGATAGGATAGAGGATAGGATAGGATAGAGGATAGGATAGGATAGAGTATAGGATAGGATAGGGGATAGGATATGATAGTGGATCGGATAGGATAGAGGATTGGATAGGATAGAGAATATGATACGGTAGACGATAGGGGATTGGATCGGATACAGGATAGGAGGCGGTAGAGGATAGAATAGGATAGGATGGAGAATAGGATAGGATAGAGGATAGGTTAGGATAGAGGATAGGATAGGATAGGATAGAGGATAGGATAGGATAGAGGATAGGATAGGATAGAGGATAGGATAGTATAGAGGATAGTGTAGGATAGAGGATATGATAGGATAGAGGATAGGATCGGATAGAGGATAGGATAGGATAGAGGATAGGTTAGGATAGAGCATAGGATACGATAGAGGATAGGATAGGGGATTGGATAGGATAGAGGATAGGATAGGACAGATGATATTATAGGAATGGGGATAGGATATGATAGAGGATAGGATAGGATAGAGGATAGGATAGGATACAGGATAGGATAGGATAGAGGATAGGATAGGATAGAGGATAGGATAGGATAGAGGATAGGATAGGATAGAGGATAGGATACGATAGAGGATAGGATAGGGGATTGGATAGGATAGAGGATAGGATAGGACAGATGATATTATAGGAATGGGGATAGGATATGATAGAGGATAGGATAGGATAGAGGATAGGATAGGATAGAGGATAGGATAGGATAGAGGATAGGATAGGATAGAGCATAGGATAAGATAGAGGATATGATAGGATAGAGGATTGGATAGTATAGAGGATAGGATAGGATAGAGGATAGGATAGGATAGAGGATAGGAAAGGATAGAGGATAGGATAGGATAGAGGATAGGATAGGATAGAGGATAGGATAAGATAGAGGATAGGATAGGATAGAGGATAGGTTAGGATAGATGATAGGATGGGATAGAGGATAGGATAGGATAGAGGATAGGATAGGATAGAGGATAGGATAGGGTAGAGGATAGGATAGGATAGAGGATAGGATAGGATAGATGATAGGATAGGATAGGGGATAGGATAAGACAGAGGATAGGATAGGATAGAGGATAGGATAGGATAGAGGATAGGATAGGATAGAGGATAGGATAGGATAGAGGATAGGATAGGATAGAGGACAGGATAGGATAGGATAGAGGATAGGATACGATAGAGGATACGATAGGATAGGATAGAGGATAGGATACGATAGAGGATACGATAGGATAGGATAGAGGATAGGATACGATAGAGGATACGATAGGATAGGATAGAGGATAGGATAGGATAGAGGATAGGATAGGATAGAGGATAGGATAGGGTAGAGGATAGGATAGGATAGAGGATAGGATAGGATAGATGATAGGATAGGATAGAGGATAGGATAAGATAGAGGATAGGATAGGATAGGATAGAGGATAGGATGGGATAGAGGATAGGATAGGATAGAGGGTAGGATAGGATAGAGGATAGGATAGGATAGAGGTTAGGATAGGGTAGAGGATAGGATAGGATAGTATAGAGGATAGGATAGGATAGATGATATTATAGGAAAGAGGAAAGGATATGATAGAGGATAGGATAGGATAGAGGATAGGATAGGATAGAGGATAGGATATGATAGAGGATTGGGTAGGATAGAGGATAGGATATGATAGAGGATAGGATAGCATAGAGGATAGGATAGGATAGAGGATATGATAGGATAGAGGATAGGATAGTATAGAGGATAGGATAAGATAGAGGATTCGATAGGATAGATGATATTATAGGAAAGAGGAAAGGATATGATAGAGGATACGATATTGTAGAGGATAGGATAGGATAGAGGATAGGATAGGATAGAGGATAGGATAGGATAGAGCATAGGATACGATAGAGGATAGGATAGGGGATTGGATAGGATAGAGGATAGGATAGGACAGATGATATTATAGGAATGAGGATAGGATATGATAGAGGATAGGATAGGATAGCGGATAGGATAGGATAGAGGATAGGATATGATAGAGGATAGGATAGGATAGAGGATAGGATAGGATAGAAGATAGGTTAGGATAGAGGATAGGATAGTATAGGGGATAGGATATAATAGAGGATAGGATAGGATAGAGGATAGGATGCGATAGAGGATACGAAAGGATAGGATAGAGGGTAGGATAGGATAGAGGATAGGATAGGATAGAGGATAGGAGAGGATAGAGGATAGGATATGATAGAGGATAGGATAGCATAGAGGATAGGATAGGATAGAGGATATGATAGGATAGAGGATAGGATAGTATAGAGGATAGGATAAGATAGAGGATTCGATAGGATAGATGATATTATAGGAAAGAGGAAAGGATATGATAGAGGATACGATATTGTAGAGGATAGGATAGGATAGAGGATAGGATAGGATAGAGGATAGGATAGGATAGAGCATAGGATACGATAGAGGATAGGATAGGGGATTGGATAGGATAGAGGATAGGATAGGACAGATGATATTATAGGAATGAGGATAGGATATGATAGAGGATAGGATAGGATAGCGGATAGGATAGGATAGAGGATAGGATATGATAGAGGATAGGATAGGATAGAGGATAGGATAGGATAGAAGATAGGTTAGGATAGAGGATAGGATAGTATAGGGGATAGGATATAATAGAGGATAGGATAGGATAGAGGATAGGATGCGATAGAGGATACGAAAGGATAGGATAGAGGGTAGGATAGGATAGAGGATAGGATAGGATAGAGGATAGGAGAGGATAGAGGATAGGATATGATAGAGGATAGGATAGGATAGAGGATAGAATAGGATAGAGGATAGGATAGTTTAGAGGATAGGATAAGATAGAGGATATGATAGGATAGACGATAGGATAGGATAGAGGATAGGATATGATAGAGGATTGGATAGGATAGAGGATAGGATATGATAGACGATAGGATAGCATAGAGGATAGGATACGATAGAGGATACGATAGGATAGGATAGAGGATAGGATAGGATAGAGCATAGGATACGATAGAGGATAGGATAGGGGATTGGATAGGATAGAGGATAGGATAGGACAGATGATATTATAGGAATGAGGATAGGATATGATAGAGGATACGATATTATAGAGGATAGGATAGGATAGAGGATAGGATAGGATAGAGGATAGGATAGGATAGAGGATAGGATAGGATAGAGGATAGGATAAGATAGAGGATAGGATAGGATAGAGGATAGGATAGAGGATAGGATAGTATAGAGGATAGGATAGGATAGAGGATAGGATAAGATAGAGGATAGGATCGGATAGAGGATAGGATAGGAAAGAGGATAAGATCGGATAGAGGATAGGATAGGGGATTGGATAGGATAGAGGATAGGATAGGATAGAGGATAGGATACGATAGAGGATACGATAGGATAGGATAGAGGATAGGATAGGATAGAGGATAGGATAGGATAGAGGATAGGATAGGATAGAGGATAGGATAGGATAGAGGATAGGATAGGATAGAGGATAGGATAGGATAGAGGATAGGATAGGATAGAGGATAGGATAGGATAGAGCATAGGATACGATAGAGGATAGGATAGGGGATTGGATAGGATAGAGGATAGGATAGGACAGATGATATTATAGGAATGAGGATAGGATATGATAGAGGATAGGATAGGATAGAGGATAGGATAGGATAGAGGATAGGATAGGATAGAGGATAGGATAAGGTAGAGGATATGATAGGATAGAGGATAGGATAGTATAGAGGATAGGATAGGATAGAGGATAGGATAGGATGGAGGATAGGATAGGATAGAGGATAGGATGCGATAGAGGATACGAAAGGATAGGATAGAGGGTAGGATAGGATAGAGGATAGGATAGGATAGAGGATAGGAGAGGGTAGAGGATAGGATATGATAGTGGATAGGATAGGATAGAGGATAGGATAGGATAGAGGATAGGATAGTGTAGAGGAAAGGATAAGATAGAGGATATTATAGGATAGACGATAGGATAGGATAGAGGGTAGGATATGATAGAGGATAGGATAGGATAGAGGATAGGATAGGATAGATGATAGGATAGGATAGAGGATAGGATAAGATAGAGGATACGATAGGATAGATGATATTATAGGAAAGAGGAAAGGATATGATAGAGGATACGATATTGTAGAGGATAGGATAGGATAGAGGATAGGATAGGATAGAGGATAGGATAGGATAGAGGATAGGATATGATAGAGGATAGGATAGGATAGAAGATAGGATAGGATAGATGATAGGATAAGATAGAGGATAAGATAGGATAGAGGATAGGATAGGATAGAGGATAGGATATGATAGAGGATAGGATAGGATAGGATAGAGGATAGGATAGGATAGGATAGAGGATAGGATACGATAGAGGATACGATAGGATGGGATAGAGGATAGGATAGGATAGAGGATAGGATAGGATAGAGGATAGGATAGGATAGAGCATAGGATACGATAGAGGATAGGATAGGGGATTGGATAGGATAGAGGATAGGATAGGACAGATGATATTATAGGAATGAGGATAGGATATGATAGACGATAGGATAGGATAGAGGATAGGATAGGATAGAGAATAGGATAGGATAGAGGATAGGATAGGATAGAGGATAGGATAGGATAGAGGATAGGATAGGATAGAGGATAGGATAGGATAGAGGATAGGATAGTATAGAGTATAGGATAGGATAGAGGATAGGATTAGATAGAGGATAGCATAGGATAGAGGATAGGATAGGATAGAGGATAGGATAGGATAGAGGATAGGATATGATAGAGGATAGGATAGGATAGGATAGAGGATAGGATAGGATAGGATAGAGGATAGGATACGATAGAGGATACGATAGGATGGGATAGAGGATAGGATACGATAGAGGATACGATAGGATAGGATAGAGGATAGGATAGGATAGAGGATAGGATAGGATAGAGGATAGGATAGGATAGAGCATAGGATACGATAGAGGATAGGATAGGGGATTGGATAGGATAGAGGATAGGATAGGACAGATGATATTATAGGAATGAGGATAGGATATGATAGACGATAGGATAGGATAGAGGATAGGATAGGATAGAGAATAGGATAGGATAGAGGATAGGATAGGATAGAGGATAGGATAGGATAGAGGATAGGATAGGATAGAGGATAGGATAGGATAGAGGATAGGATAGGATAGAGGATAGGATATGATAGAGGATAGGATAGGATAGAAGATAGGATAGGATAGATGATAGGATAGGATAGAGGATAAGATAGGATAGAGGATAGGACAGGATAGAGGATAGGATAAGATAGAGGATAGGATAAGATAGAGGATAAGATAGGATAGAGGATAGGATAGGATAGAGGATAGGATATGATAGAGGATAGGATAGGATAGAAGATAGGATCGGATAGAGGATAGGATAGAGGATTGGATAGGATAGAGGATAGGATAAGATAGAGGATAGGATAGGATAGAGGATAGGATAGGATAGAGGATAGGAAAGGATAGAGGATAGGATAGTATAGAGGATAGGATAGGATAGAGGATAGGATTAGATAGAGGATAGGATAGGATAGAGGATAGGATAGGATAGAGGATAGGATGGGATAGAGGATAGGATAGGATAGAGGATAGGATAGGATAGAGGATAGGATAGGATAGAGGATAGGATACGATAGAGGATAGGATAGGATAGAGGATAGGATATGATAGAGGATACGATATTATAGAGGATAGGATAGGATAGAGGATAGGATAGGATAGAGGATAGGATAGGATAGAGGATAGGATCGGATAGAGGATAGGATAGGATAGAGGATAAGATCGGATAGAGGATAGGATAGGGGATTGGATAGGATAGAGGATAGGATAGGATAGAGGATAGGATAGGATAGAGGATAGGATAGGATAGAGCATAGGATAGGATAGAGGATAGGATATGATAGAGGATATGATAGGATAGAGCATAGGATAGGATAGAGGATAGGATAGGGGATTGGATAGGATAGAGGATAGGATAGGACAGATGATATTATAGGAATGAGGATAGGATAGGATAGAGGATAGGATAGGATAGTATAGAGGATAGGATAGGATAGAGGAGGGGATAGGATAGAGGATAGGATAAGATAGAGGATATGATAGGATAGACGATAGGATAGGATAGAGGATAGGATAGGATCGAGGATAGGATAGGACAGAGGATACGATAGGATAGGATAGAGAATAGGATAGAATAGAGGATAGGATAGTATAGAGGATAGGATAGGATAGAGGATAGGATAGGATAGAGGATAGGATAGTATAGGGGATAGGATAGGATAGAGGATAGGATAAGATAGAGGATACGATAGGATAGATGATATTATAGGAAAGAGGAAAGGATATGATAGACGATACGATATTGTAGAGGATAGGATAGGATAGAGGATAGGATAGGATAGCGAATAGGATAGGATAGAGGATAGGATAGGATAGAGAATAGGATAGGATAGAGGATAGGATAGGATAGAGGATAGGATAGGATAGAGGATAGGATAGGATAGAGGATAGGATAGGATAGAGGATAGGATAGGATAGAGGATAGGATAGGATAGAGGATAGGATATGATAGAGGATAGGATAGGATAGAAGATAGGATATGATAGATGATAGGATAGGATAGAGGATAAGATAGGATAGAGGATAGGATAGGATAGAGGATAGGATAAGATAGAGGATAGGATAAGATAGAGGATAAGATAGGATAGAGGATAGGATAGGATAGAGGATAGGATATGATAGAGGATAGGATAGGATAGAAGATAGGATCGGATAGAGGATAGGATAGTGGATTGGATAGGATAGAGGATAGGATAAGATAGAGGATAGGATAGGATAGAGGATAGGATAGGATAGAGGATAGGAAAGGATAGAGGATAGGATAGTATAGAGTATAGGATAGGATAGAGGATAGGATTAGATAGAGGATAGGATAGGATAGAGGATAGGATAGGATAGAGGATAGGATGGGATAGAGGATAGGATAGGATAGAGGATAGGATAGGATAGAGGATAGGATAGGATAGAGGATAGGATAGGATAGAGGATAGGATAGTATAGAGGATAGTGTAGGATAGAGGATATGATAGGATAGAGGATAGGATCGGATAGAGGATAGGATAGGATAGAGGATAGGTTAGGATAGAGCATAGGATACGATAGAGGATAGGATAGGGGATTGGATAGGATAGAGGATAGTATAGGACAGATGATATTATAGGAATGGGGATAGGATATGATAGAGGATAGGATAGGATAGAGGATAGGATAGGATAGAGGATAGGATAGGATAGAGGACAGGATAGGATAGGATAGAGGATAGGATACGATAGAGGATACGATAGGATAGGATAGAGGATAGGATACGATAGAGGATACGATAGGATAGGATAGAGGATAGGATACGATAGAGGATACGATAGGATAGGATAGAGGATAGGATAGGATAGAGGATAGGATAGGATAGAGGATAGGATAGGGTAGAGGATAGGATAGGATAGAGGATAGGATAGGATAGATGATAGGATAGGATAGAGGATAGGATAAGATAGAGGATAGGATAGGATAGGATAGAGGATAGGATGGGATAGAGGATAGGATAGGATAGAGGGTAGGATAGGATAGAGGATAGAGGATAGGATAGGATAGAGGATAGGATAGGGTAGAGGATAGGATAGGATAGTATAGAGGATAGGATAGGATAGATGATATTATAGGAAAGAGGAAAGGATATGATAGAGGATAGGATAGGATAGAGGATAGGATAGGATAGAGGATAGGATATGATAGAGGATAGGATAGGATAGAGGATAGGATAGGATAGAAGATAGGTTAGGATAGAGGATAGGATAGTATAGGGGATAGGATATAATAGAGGATAGGATAGGATAGAGGATAGGATGCGATAGAGGATACGAAAGGATAGGATAGAGGGTAGGATAGGATAGAGGATAGGATAGGATAGAGGATAGGATAGGACAGATGATATTATAGGAATGAGGATAGGATATGATAGGATAGACGATAGGATAGGATAGAGGATAGGATATGATAGAGGATAGGATATGATAGAGGATAGGATAGGATAGAGGATAGGATAGGATAGAAGATAGGTTAGGATAGAGGATAGGATAGTATAGGGGATAGGATATAATAGAGGATAGGATAGGATAGAGGATAGGATGCGATAGAGGATACGAAAGGATAGGATAGAGGGTAGGATAGGATAGAGGATAGGATAGGATAGAGGATAGGATAGGACAGATGATATTATAGGAATGAGGATATGATAGGATAGACGATAGGATAGGATAGAGGATAGGATATGATAGAGGATTGGGTAGGATAGAGGATAGGATATGATAGAGGATAGGATAGCATAGAGGATAGGATAGGATAGAGGATATGATAGGATAGAGGATAGGATAGTATAGAGGATAGGATAAGATAGAGGATTCGATAGGATAGATGATATTATAGGAAAGAGGAAAGGATATGATAGAGGATACGATATTGTAGAGGATAGGATAGGATAGAGGATAGGATAGGATAGAGGATAGGATAGGATAGAGCATAGGATACGATAGAGGATAGGATAGGGGATTGGATAGGATAGAGGATAGGATAGGACAGATGATATTATAGGAATGAGGATAGGATATGATAGAGGATAGGATAGGATAGCGGATAGGATAGGATAGAGGATAGGATAAGATAGAGGATATGATAGGATATACGAGAGGATAGGATAGATGATAGGATAGGATAGAGGATAGGATAAGATAGAGGATAGGATAGGATAGGATAGAGGATAGGATACGATAGAGGATACGATAGGATAGGATAGAGGATAGGATACGATAGAGGATACGATAGGATAGGATAGAGGATAGGATACGATAGAGGATACGATAGGATAGGATAGAGGATAGGATAGGATAGAGGATAGGATAGGATAGAGGATAGGATAGGGTAGAGGATAGGATAGGATAGAGGATAGGATAGGATAGATGATAGGATAGGATAGAGGATAGGATAGGATAGAGGATAGGATAGGATAGAGCATAGGATACGATACAGGATAGGATAGGGGATTGGATAGGATAGAGGATAGGATAGGACAGATGATATTATAGGAATGAGGATAGGATATGATAGAGGATAGGATAGGATAGAGGATAGGATAGGATAGAGGATAGGATAGGATAGAGGATTGGATATGATAAAGGATAGGATAGCATAGAGGATAGGATAGGATAGAGGATAGGATAGGATAGAGGATAGGATAGGATAGAGGATAGGATAAGATAGAGGATAGGATAGGATAGAGGATAGGATAGAGGATAGGATAGTATAGAGGATAGGATAGGATAGAGGATAGGATAAGATAGAGGATAGGATCGGATAGAGGATAGGATAGGATAGAGGATAAGATCGGATAGAGGATAGGATAGGGGATTGGATAGGATAGAGGATAGGATAGGATAGAGGATAGGATACGATAGAGGATACGATAGGATAGGATAGAGGATAGGATAGGATAGAGGATAGGATAGGATAGAGGATAGGATAGGATAGAGGATAGGATAGGATAGAGGATAGGATAGGATAGAGGATAGGATAGGATAGAGGATAGGATAGGATAGAGGATAGGATAGGATAGAGCATAGGATACGATAGAGGATAGGATAGGGGATTGGATAGGATAGAGGATAGGATAGGACATATGATATTATAGGAATGAGGATAGGATATGATAGAGGAGAGGATAGGATAGAGGATAGGATAGGATAGAGGATAGGATAGGATAGAGGATAGGATAAGGTAGAGGATATGATAGGATAGAGGATAGGATAGTATAGAGGATAGGATAGGATAGAGGATAGGATAGGATGGAGGATAGGATAGGATAGAGGATAGGATGCGATAGAGGATACGAAAGGATAGGATAGAGGGTAGGATAGGATAGAGGATAGGATAGGATAGAGGATAGGAGAGGATAGAGGATAGGATATGATAGTGGATAGGATAGGATAGAGGATAGGATAGGATAGAGGATAGGATAGTGTAGAGGAAAGGATAAGATAGAGGATATTATAGGATAGACGATAGGATAGGATAGAGGGTAGGATATGATAGAGGATAGGATAGGATAGAGGATAGGATAGGATAGATGATAGGATAGGATAGAGGATAGGATAAGATAGAGGATACGATAGGATAGATGATATTATAGGAAAGAGGAAAGGATATGATAGAGGATACGATATTGTAGAGGATAGGATAGGATAGAGGATAGGATAGGATAGAGGATAGGATAGGATAGAGGATAGGATAGGATAGAGGATAGGATATGATAGAGGATAGGATAGGATAGAAGATAGGATAGGATAGATGATAGGATAAGATAGAGGATAAGATAGGATAGAGGATAGGATAGGATAGAGGATAGGATATGATAGAGGATAGGATAGGATAGGATAGAGGATAGGATAGGATAGGATAGAGGATAGGATACGATAGAGGATACGATAGGATGGGATAGAGGATAGGATACGATAGAGGATACGATAGGATAGGATAGAGGATAGGATAGGATAGAGGATAGGATAGGATAGAGGATAGGATAGGATAGAGGATAGGATAGGATAGAGCATAGGATACGATAGAGGATAGGATAGGGGATTGGATAGGATAGAGGATAGGATAGGACAGATGATATTATAGGAATGAGGATAGGATATGATAGACGATAGGATAGGATAGAGGATAGGATAGGATAGAGGATAGGATAGTATAGGGGATAGGATAGGATAGAGGATAGGATAAGATAGAGGATACGATAGGATAGATGATATTATAGGAAAGAGGAAAGGATATGATAGAGGATACGATATTGTAGAGGATAGGATAGGATAGAGGATAGGATAGGATAGAGAATAGGATAGGATAGAGGATAGGATAGGATAGAGAATAGGATAGGATAGAGGATAGGATAGGATAGAGGATAGGATAGGATAGAGGATAGGATAGGATAGAGGATAGGATAGGATAGAGGATAGGATAGGATAGAGGATAGGATATGATAGAGGATAGGATAGGATAGAAGATAGGATATGATAGATGATAGGATAGGATAGAAGATAGGATCGGATAGAGGATAGGATAGAGGATTGGATAGGATAGAGGATAGGATAAGATAGAGGATAGGATAGGATAGAGGATAGGATAGGATAGAGGATAGGAAAGGATAGAGGATAGGATAGTATAGAGTATAGGATAGGATAGAGGATAGGATTAGATAGAGGATAGGATAGGATAGAGGATAGGATAGGATAGAGGATAGGATGGGATAGAGGATAGGATAGGATAGAGGATAGGATAGGATAGAGGATAGGATAGGATAGAGGATAGGATAGGATAGAGGATAGGATAGGATAGATGATAGGATAGGATAGAGGATAGGATAAGATAGAGGATAGGATAGGATAGGATAGAGGATAGGATACGATAGAGGATAGGATATGATAGATGATAGGATAGGATAGAGGATAAGATAGGATAGAGGATAGGATAGGATAGAGGATAGGATAAGATAGAGGATAGGATAAGATAGAGGATAAGATAGGATAGAGGATAGGATAGGATAGAGGATAGGATATGATAGAGGATAGGATAGGATAGAAGATAGGATCGGATAGAGGATAGGATAGAGGATTGGATAGGATAGAGGATAGGATAAGATAGAGGATAGGATAGGATAGAGGATAGGATAGGATAGAGGATAGGAAAGGATAGAGGATAGGATAGTATAGAGTATAGGATAGGATAGAGGATAGGATTAGATAGAGGATAGGATAGGATAGAGGATAGGATAGGATAGAGGATAGGATGGGATAGAGGATAGGATAGGATAGAGGATAGGATAGGATAGAGGATAGGATAGGATAGAGGATAGGATAGGATAGAGGATAGGATAGGATAGATGATAGGATAGGATAGAGGATAGGATAAGATAGAGGATAGGATAGGATAGGATAGAGGATAGGATACGATAGAGGATACGATAGGATAGGATAGAGGATAGGATACGATAGAGGATACGATAGGATAGGATAGAGGATAGGATACAATAGAGGATACGATAGGATAGGATAGAGGATAGGATAGAGGATAGGATAGAGGATAGGATAGGATAGAGGATAGGATAGGATAGAGTATAGGATAGGATAGGGGATAGGATATGATAGTGGATCGGATAGGATAGAGGATTGGATAGGATAGAGAATATGATACGGTAGACGATAGGGGATTGGATCGGATACAGGATAGGAGGCGGTAGAGGATAGAATAGGATAGGATGGAGAATAGGATAGGATAGAGGATAGGTTAGGATAGAGGATAGGATAGGATAGGATAGAGGATAGGATAGGATAGAGGATAGGATAGGATAGAGGATAGGATAGGATAGAGGATAGGATAGTATAGAGGATAGTGTAGGATAGAGGATATGATAGGATAGAGGATAGGATCGGATAGAGGATAGGATAGGATAGAGGATAGGTTAGGATAGAGCATAGGATACGATAGAGGATAGGATAGGGGATTGGATAGGATAGAGGATAGGATAGGACAGATGATATTATAGGAATGGGGATAGGATATGATAGAGGATAGGATAGGATAGAGGATAGGATAGGATACAGGATAGGATAGGATAGAGGATAGGATAGGATAGAGGATAGGATAGGATAGAGGATAGGATAGGATAGAGGATAGGATACGATAGAGGATAGGATAGGGGATTGGATAGGATAGAGGATAGGATAGGACAGATGATATTATAGGAATGGGGATAGGATATGATAGAGGATAGGATAGGATAGAGGATAGGATAGGATAGAGGATAGGATAGGATAGAGGATAGGATAGGATAGAGCATAGGATAAGATAGAGGATATGATAGGATAGAGGATTGGATAGTATAGAGGATAGGATAGGATAGAGGATAGGATAGGATAGAGGATAGGAAAGGATAGAGGATAGGATAGGATAGAGGATAGGATAGGATAGAGGATAGGATAAGATAGAGGATAGGATAGGATAGAGGATAGGTTAGGATAGATGATAGGATGGGATAGAGGATAGGATAGGATAGAGGATAGGATAGGATAGAGGATAGGATAGGGTAGAGGATAGGATAGGATAGAGGATAGGATAGGATAGATGATAGGATAGGATAGGGGATAGGATAAGACAGAGGATAGGATAGGATAGAGGATAGGATAGGATAGAGGATAGGATAGGATAGAGGATAGGATAGGATAGAGGATAGGATAGGATAGAGGATAGGATAGGATAGAGGACAGGATAGGATAGGATAGAGGATAGGATACGATAGAGGATACGATAGGATAGGATAGAGGATAGGATACGATAGAGGATACGATAGGATAGGATAGAGGATAGGATACGATAGAGGATACGATAGGATAGGATAGAGGATAGGATAGGATAGAGGATAGGATAGGATAGAGGATAGGATAGGGTAGAGGATAGGATAGGATAGAGGATAGGATAGGATAGATGATAGGATAGGATAGAGGATAGGATAAGATAGAGGATAGGATAGGATAGGATAGAGGATAGGATGGGATAGAGGATAGGATAGGATAGAGGGTAGGATAGGATAGAGGATAGGATAGGATAGAGGTTAGGATAGGGTAGAGGATAGGATAGGATAGTATAGAGGATAGGATAGGATAGATGATATTATAGGAAAGAGGAAAGGATATGATAGAGGATAGGATAGGATAGAGGATAGGATAGGATAGAGGATAGGATATGATAGAGGATTGGGTAGGATAGAGGATAGGATATGATAGAGGATAGGATAGCATAGAGGATAGGATAGGATAGAGGATATGATAGGATAGAGGATAGGATAGTATAGAGGATAGGATAAGATAGAGGATTCGATAGGATAGATGATATTATAGGAAAGAGGAAAGGATATGATAGAGGATACGATATTGTAGAGGATAGGATAGGATAGAGGATAGGATAGGATAGAGGATAGGATAGGATAGAGCATAGGATACGATAGAGGATAGGATAGGGGATTGGATAGGATAGAGGATAGGATAGGACAGATGATATTATAGGAATGAGGATAGGATATGATAGAGGATAGGATAGGATAGCGGATAGGATAGGATAGAGGATAGGATATGATAGAGGATAGGATAGGATAGAGGATAGGATAGGATAGAAGATAGGTTAGGATAGAGGATAGGATAGTATAGGGGATAGGATATAATAGAGGATAGGATAGGATAGAGGATAGGATGCGATAGAGGATACGAAAGGATAGGATAGAGGGTAGGATAGGATAGAGGATAGGATAGGATAGAGGATAGGAGAGGATAGAGGATAGGATATGATAGAGGATAGGATAGGATAGAGGATAGAATAGGATAGAGGATAGGATAGTTTAGAGGATAGGATAAGATAGAGGATATGATAGGATAGACGATAGGATAGGATAGAGGATAGGATATGATAGAGGATTGGATAGGATAGAGGATAGGATATGATAGACGATAGGATAGCATAGAGGATAGGATACGATAGAGGATACGATAGGATAGGATAGAGGATAGGATAGGATAGAGCATAGGATACGATAGAGGATAGGATAGGGGATTGGATAGGATAGAGGATAGGATAGGACAGATGATATTATAGGAATGAGGATAGGATATGATAGAGGATACGATATTATAGAGGATAGGATAGGATAGAGGATAGGATAGGATAGAGGATAGGATAGGATAGAGGATAGGATAGGATAGAGGATAGGATAAGATAGAGGATAGGATAGGATAGAGGATAGGATAGAGGATAGGATAGTATAGAGGATAGGATAGGATAGAGGATAGGATAAGATAGAGGATAGGATCGGATAGAGGATAGGATAGGAAAGAGGATAAGATCGGATAGAGGATAGGATAGGGGATTGGATAGGATAGAGGATAGGATAGGATAGAGGATAGGATACGATAGAGGATACGATAGGATAGGATAGAGGATAGGATAGGATAGATGATAGGATAGGATAGAGGATAGGATAGGATAGAGGATAGGATAGGATAGAGGATAGGATAGGATAGAGGATAGGATAGGATAGAGGATAGGATAGGATAGAGCATAGGATACGATAGAGGATAGGATAGGGGATTGGATAGGATAGAGGATAGGATAGGACAGATGATATTATAGGAATGAGGATAGGATATGATAGAGGATAGGATAGGATAGAGGATAGGATAGGATAGAGGATAGGATAGGATAGAGGATAGGATAAGGTAGAGGATATGATAGGATAGAGGATAGGATAGTATAGAGGATAGGATAGGATAGAGGATAGGATAGGATGGAGGATAGGATAGGATAGAGGATAGGATGCGATAGAGGATACGAAAGGATAGGATAGAGGGTAGGATAGGATAGAGGATAGGATAGGATAGAGGATAGGAGAGGATAGAGGATAGGATATGATAGTGGATAGGATAGGATAGAGGATAGGATAGGATAGAGGATAGGATAGTGTAGAGGAAAGGATAAGATAGAGGATATTATAGGATAGACGATAGGATAGGATAGAGGGTAGGATATGATAGAGGATAGGATAGGATAGAGGATAGAATAGGATAGATGATAGGATAGGATAGAGGATAGGATAAGATAGAGGATACGATAGGATAGATGATATTATAGGAAAGAGGAAAGGATATGATAGAGGATACGATATTGTAGAGGATAGGATAGGATAGAGGATAGGATAGGATAGAGGATAGGATAGGATAGAGGATAGGATAGGATAGAGGATAGGATATGATAGAGGATAGGATAGGATAGAAGATAGGATAGGATAGATGATAGGATAAGATAGAGGATAAGATAGGATAGAGGATAGGATAGGATAGAGGATAGGATATGATAGAGGATAGGATAGGATAGGATAGAGGATAGGATAGGATAGGATAGAGGATAGGATACGATAGAGGATACGATAGGATGGGATAGAGGATAGGATACGATAGAGGATACGATAGGATAGGATAGAGGATAGGATAGGATAGAGGATAGGATAGGATAGAGGATAGGATAGGATAGAGGATAGGATAGGATAGAGGATAGGATAGGATAGAGGATAGGATAGGATAGAGCATAGGATACGATAGAGGATAGGATAGGGGATTGGATAGGATAGAGGATAGGATAGGACAGATGATATTATAGGAATGAGGATAGGATATGATAGACGATAGGATAGGATAGAGGATAGGATAGGATAGAGAATAGGATAGGATAGAGGATAGGATAGGATAGAGGATAGGATAGGATAGAGGATAGGATAGGATAGAGGATAGGATAGGATAGAGGATAGGATAGGATAGAGGATAGGATATGATAGAGGATAGGATAGGATAGAAGATAGGATAGGATAGATGATAGGATAGGATAGAGGATAAGATAGGATAGAGGATAGGACAGGATAGAGGATAGGATAAGATAGAGGATAGGATAAGATAGAGGATAAGATAGGATAGAGGATAGGATAGGATAGAGGATAGGATATGATAGAGGATAGGATGGGATAGAAGATAGGATCGGATAGAGGATAGGATAGAGGATTGGATAGGATAGAGGATAGGATAAGATAGAGGATAGGATAGGATAGAGGATAGGATAGGATAGAGGATAGGATAGGATAGAGGATAGGAAAGGATAGAGGATAGGATAGTATAGAGGATAGGATAGGATAGAGGATAGGATTAGATAGAGGATAGGATAGGATAGAGGATAGGATAGGATAGAGGATAGGATGGGATAGAGGATAGGATAGGATAGAGGATAGGATAGGATAGAGGATAGGATAGGATAGAGGATAGGATACGATAGAGGATAGGATAGGATAGAGGATAGGATATGATAGAGGATACGATATTATAGAGGATAGGATAGGATAGAGGATAGGATAGGATAGAGGATAGGATAGGATAGAGGATAGGATCGGATAGAGGATAGGATAGGATAGAGGATAAGATCGGATAGAGGATAGGATAGGGGATTGGATAGGATAGAGGATAGGATAGGATAGAGGATATAATAGGATAGAGGATAGGATAGGATAGAGCATAGGATAGGATAGAGGATAGGATATGATAGAGGATATGATAGGATAGAGCATAGGATAGGATAGAGGATAGGATAGGGGATTGGATAGGATAGAGGATAGGATAGGACAGATGATATTATAGGAATGAGGATAGGATAGGATAGAGGATAGGATAGGATAGTATAGAGGATAGGATAGGATAGAGGAGGGGATAGGATAGAGGATAGGATAAGATAGAGGATATGATAGGATAGACGATAGGATAGGATAGAGGATAGGATAGGATCGAGGATAGGATAGGACAGAGGATACGATAGGATAGGATAGAGAATAGGATAGAATAGAGGATAGGATAGTATAGAGGATAGGATAGGATAGAGGATAGGATAGGATAGAGGATAGGATAGTATAGGGGATAGGATAGGATAGAGGATAGGATAAGATAGAGGATACGATAGGATAGATGATATTATAGGAAAGAGGAAAGGATATGATAGACGATACGATATTGTAGAGGATAGGATAGGATAGAGGATAGGATAGGATAGAGAATAGGATAGGATAGAGGATAGGATAGGATAGAGAATAGGATAGGATAGAGGATAGGATAGGATAGAGGATAGGATAGGATAGAGGATAGGATAGGATAGAGGATAGGATAGGATAGAGGATAGGATAGGATAGAGGATAGGATAGGATAGAGGATTGGATAGGATAGAGGATAGGATATGATAGACGATAGGATAGCATAGAGGATAGGATACGATAGAGGATACGATAGGATAGGATAGAGGATAGGATAGGATAGAGCATAGGATACGATAGAGGATAGGATAGGGGATTGGATAGGATAGAGGATAGGATAGGACAGATGATATTATAGGAATGAGGATAGGATATGATAGAGGATACGATATTATAGAGGATAGGATAGGATAGAGGATAGGATAGGATAGAGGATAGGATAGGATAGAGGATAGGATAGGATAGAGGATAGGATAAGATAGAGGATAGGATAGGATAGAGGATAGGATAGAGGATAGGATAGTATAGAGGATAGGATAGGATAGAGGATAGGATAAGATAGAGGATAGGATCGGATAGAGGATAGGATAGGAAAGAGGATAAGATCGGATAGAGGATAGGATAGGGGATTGGATAGGATAGAGGATAGGATAGGATAGAGGATAGGATACGATAGAGGATACGATAGGATAGGATAGAGGATAGGATAGGATAGAGGATAGGATAGGATAGAGGATAGGATAGGATAGAGGATAGGATAAGATAGAGGATACGATAGGATAGATGATATTATAGGAAAGAGGAAAGGATATGATAGAGGATACGATATTGTAGAGGATAGGATAGGATAGAGGATAGGATAGGATAGAGGATAGGATAGGATAGAGCATAGGATACGATAGAGGATAGGATAGGGGATTGGATAGGATAGAGGATAGGATAGGACAGATGATATTATAGGAATGAGGATAGGATATGATAGAGGATAGGATAGGATAGAGGATAGGATAGGATAGAGGATAGGATAGGATAGAGGATAGGATAAGGTAGAGGATATGATAGGATAGAGGATAGGATAGTATAGAGGATAGGATAGGATAGAGGATAGGATAGGATGGAGGATAGGATAGGATAGAGGATAGGATGCGATAGAGGATACGAAAGGATAGGATAGAGGGTAGGATAGGATAGAGGATAGGATAGGATAGAGGATAGGAGAGGATAGAGGATAGGATATGATAGTGGATAGGATAGGATAGAGGATAGGATAGGATAGAGGATAGGATAGTGTAGAGGAAAGGATAAGATAGAGGATATTATAGGATAGACGATAGGATAGGATAGAGGGTAGGATATGATAGAGGATAGGATAGGATAGAGGATAGGATAGGATAGATGATAGGATAGGATAGAGGATAGGATAAGATAGAGGATACGATAGGATAGATGATATTATAGGAAAGAGGAAAGGATATGATAGAGGATACGATATTGTAGAGGATAGGATAGGATAGAGGATAGGATAGGATAGAGGATAGGATAGGATAGAGGATAGGATATGATAGAGGATAGGATAGGATAGAAGATAGGATAGGATAGATGATAGGATAAGATAGAGGATAAGATAGGATAGAGGATAGGATAGGATAGAGGATAGGATATGATAGAGGATAGGATAGGATAGGATAGAGGATAGGATAGGATAGGATAGAGGATAGGATACGATAGAGGATACGATAGGATGGGATAGAGGATAGGATAGGATAGAGGATAGGATAGGATAGAGGATAGGATAGGATAGAGCATAGGATACGATAGAGGATAGGATAGGGGATTGGATAGGATAGAGGATAGGATAGGACAGATGATATTATAGGAATGAGGATAGGATATGATAGACGATAGGATAGGATAGAGGATAGGATAGGATAGAGAATAGGATAGGATAGAGGATAGGATAGGATAGAGGATAGGATAGGATAGAGGATAGGATAGGATAGAGGATAGGATAGGATAGAGGATAGGATAGTATAGAGTATAGGATAGGATAGAGGATAGGATTAGATAGAGGATAGGATAGGATAGAGGATAGGATAGGATAGAGGATAGGATAGGATAGAGGATAGGATATGATAGAGGATAGGATAGGATAGGATAGAGGATAGGATAGGATAGGATAGAGGATAGGATACGATAGAGGATACGATAGGATGGGATAGAGGATAGGATACGATAG
The DNA here is from genome assembly GCF_050948215.1 of Halictus rubicundus. Taxonomy (NCBI): domain Eukaryota; kingdom Metazoa; phylum Arthropoda; class Insecta; order Hymenoptera; family Halictidae; genus Halictus; species Halictus rubicundus. The sequence continues at coordinate 128,871 of NW_027488693.1, forward strand.
AGGATACGATAGGATAGGATAGAGGATAGGATAGGATAGAGGATAGGATAGGATAGAGGATAGGATAGGATAGAGCATAGGATACGATAGAGGATAGGATAGGGGATTGGATAGGATAGAGGATAGGATAGGACAGATGATATTATAGGAATGAGGATAGGATATGATAGACGATAGGATAGGATAGAGGATAGGATAGGATAGAGAATAGGATAGGATAGAGGATAGGATAGGATAGAGGATAGGATAGGATAGAGGATAGGATAGGATAGAGGATAGGATAGGATAGAGGATAGGATAGGATAGAGGATAGGATATGATAGAGGATAGGATAGGATAGAAGATAGGATAGGATAGATGATAGGATAGGATAGAGGATAAGATAGGATAGAGGATAGGACAGGATAGAGGATAGGATAAGATAGAGGATAGGATAAGATAGAGGATAAGATAGGATAGAGGATAGGATAGGATAGAGGATAGGATATGATAGAGGATAGGATAGGATAGAAGATAGGATCGGATAGAGGATAGGATAGAGGATTGGATAGGATAGAGGATAGGATAAGATAGAGGATAGGATAGGATAGAGGATAGGATAGGATAGAGGATAGGAAAGGATAGAGGATAGGATATTATAGAGGATAGGATAGGATAGAGGATAGGATAGGATAGAGGATAGGATAGGATAGAGGATAGGATCGGATAGAGGATAGGATAGGATAGAGGATAAGATCGGATAGAGGATAGGATAGGGGATTGGATAGGATAGAGGATAGGATAGGATAGAGGATAGGATAGGATAGAGGATAGGATAGGATAGAGCATAGGATAGGATAGAGGATAGGATATGATAGAGGATATGATAGGATAGAGCATAGGATAGGATAGAGGATAGGATAGGGGATTGGATAGGATAGAGGATAGGATAGGACAGATGATATTATAGGAATGAGGATAGGATAGGATAGAGGATAGGATAGGATAGTATAGAGGATAGGATAGGATAGAGGAGGGGATAGGATAGAGGATAGGATAAGATAGAGGATATGATAGGATAGACGATAGGATAGGATAGAGGATAGGATAGGATCGAGGATAGGATAGGACAGAGGATACGATAGGATAGGATAGAGAATAGGATAGAATAGAGGATAGGATAGTATAGAGGATAGGATAGGATAGAGGATAGGATAGGATAGAGGATAGGATAGTATAGGGGATAGGATAGGATAGAGGATAGGATAAGATAGAGGATACGATAGGATAGATGATATTATAGGAAAGAGGAAAGGATATGATAGACGATACGATATTGTAGAGGATAGGATAGGATAGAGGATAGGATAGGATAGAGAATAGGATAGGATAGAGGATAGGATAGGATAGAGAATAGGATAGGATAGAGGATAGGATAGGATAGAGGATAGGATAGGATAGAGGATAGGATAGGATAGAGGATAGGATAGGATAGAGGATAGGATAGGATAGAGGATAGGATAGGATAGAGGATAGGATATGATAGAGGATAGGATAGGATAGAAGATAGGATATGATAGATGATAGGATAGGATAGAGGATAAGATAGGATAGAGGATAGGATAGGATAGAGGATAGGATAAGATAGAGGATAGGATAAGATAGAGGATAAGATAGGATAGAGGATAGGATAGGATAGAGGATAGGATATGATAGAGGATAGGATAGGATAGAAGATAGGATCGGATAGAGGATAGGATAGTGGATTGGATAGGATAGAGGATAGGATAAGATAGAGGATAGGATAGGATAGAGGATAGGATAGGATAGAGGATAGGAAAGGATAGAGGATAGGATAGTATAGAGTATAGGATAGGATAGAGGATAGGATTAGATAGAGGATAGGATAGGATAGAGGATAGGATAGGATAGAGGATAGGATGGGATAGAGGATAGGATAGGATAGAGGATAGGATAGGATAGAGGATAGGATAGGATAGAGGATAGGATAGGATAGAGGATAGGATAGTATAGAGGATAGTGTAGGACAGAGGATATGATAGGATAGAGGATAGGATCGGATAGAGGATAGGATAGGATAGAGGATAGGTTAGGATAGAGCATAGGATACGATAGAGGATAGGATAGGGGATTGGATAGGATAGAGGATAGTATAGGACAGATGATATTATAGGAATGGGGATAGGATATGATAGAGGATAGGATAGGATAGAGGATAGGATAGGATAGAGGATAGGATACGATAGAGGATACGATAGGATAGGATAGAGGATAGGATACGATAGAGGATACGATAGGATAGGATAGAGGATAGGATACGATAGAGGATACGATAGGATAGGATAGAGGATAGGATACGATAGAGGATACGATAGGATAGGATAGAGGATAGGATAGGATAGAGGATAGGATAGGATAGAGGATAGGATAGGGTAGAGGATAGGATAGGATAGAGGATAGGATAGGATAGATGATAGGATAGGATAGAGGATAGGATAAGATAGAGGATAGGATAGGATAGGATAGAGGATAGGATGGGATAGAGGATAGGATAGGATAGAGGGTAGGATAGGATAGAGGATAGGATAGGATAGAGGATAGGATAGGGTAGAGGATAGGATAGGATAGTATAGAGGATAGGATAGGATAGATGATATTATAGGAAAGAGGAAAGGATATGATAGAGGATAGGATAGGATAGAGGATAGGATAGGATAGAGGATAGGATATGATAGAGGATAGGATAGGATAGAGGATAGGATAGGATAGAAGATAGGTTAGGATAGAGGATAGGATAGTATAGGGGATAGGATATAATAGAGGATAGGATAGGATAGAGGATAGGATGCGATAGAGGATACGAAAGGATAGGATAGAGGGTAGGATAGGATAGAGGATAGGATAGGATAGAGGATAGGATAGGACAGATGATATTATAGGAATGAGGATAGGATATGATAGGATAGACGATAGGATAGGATAGAGGATAGGATATGATAGAGGATAGGATATGATAGAGGATAGGATAGGATAGAGGATAGGATAGGATAGAAGATAGGATGCGATAGAGGATACGAAAGGATAGGATAGAGGGTAGGATAGGATAGAGGATAGGATAGGATAGAGGATAGGATAGGACAGATGATATTATAGGAATGAGGATATGATAGGATAGACGATAGGATAGGATAGAGGATAGGATATGATAGAGGATTGGGTAGGATAGAGGATAGGATATGATAGAGGATAGGATAGCATAGAGGATAGGATAGGATAGAGGATATGATAGGATAGAGGATAGGATAGTATAGAGGATAGGATAAGATAGAGGATTCGATAGGATAGATGATATTATAGGAAAGAGGAAAGGATATGATAGAGGATACGATATTGTAGAGGATAGGATAGGATAGAGGATAGGATAGGATAGAGGATAGGATAGGATAGAGCATAGGATACGATAGAGGATAGGATAGGGGATTGGATAGGATAGAGGATAGGATAGGACAGATGATATTATAGGAATGAGGATAGGATATGATAGAGGATAGGATAGGATAGCGGATAGGATAGGATAGAGGATAGGATATGATAGAGGATAGGATAGGATAGAGGATAGGATAGGATAGAAGATAGGTTAGGATAGAGGATAGGATAGTATAGGGGATAGGATATAATAGAGGATAGGATAGGATAGAGGATAGGATGCGATAGAGGATACGAAAGGATAGGATAGAGGGTAGGATAGGATAGAGGATAGGATAGGATAGAGGATAGGAGAGGATAGAGGATAGGATATGATAGAGGATAGGATAGGATAGAGGATAGAATAGGATAGAGGATAGGATAGTTTAGAGGATAGGATAAGATAGAGGATATGATAGGATAGACGATAGGATAGGATAGAGGATAGGATATGATAGAGGATTGGATAGGATAGAGGATAGGATATGATAGACGATAGGATAGCATAGAGGATAGGATACGATAGAGGATACGATAGGATAGGATAGAGGATAGGATAGGATAGAGCATAGGATACGATAGAGGATAGGATAGGGGATTGGATAGGATAGAGGATAGGATAGGACAGATGATATTATAGGAATGAGGATAGGATATGATAGAGGATACGATATTATAGAGGATAGGATAGGATAGAGGATAGGATAGGATAGAGGATAGGATAGGATAGAGGATAGGATAGGATAGAGGATAGGATAAGATAGAGGATAGGATAGGATAGAGGATAGGATAGAGGATAGGATAGAGGATAGGATAGTATAGAGGATAGGATAGGATAGAGGATAGGATAAGATAGAGGATAGGATCGGATAGAGGATAGGATAGGAAAGAGGATAAGATCGGATAGAGGATAGGATAGGGGATTGGATAGGATAGAGGATAGGATAGGATAGAGGATAGGATACGATAGAGGATACGATAGGATAGGATAGAGGATAGGATAGGATAGAGGATAGGATAGGATAGAGGATAGGATAGGATAGAGGATAGGATAGGATAGAGGATAGGATAGGATAGAGGATAGGATAGGATAGAGGATAGGATAGGATAGAGCATAGGATACGATAGAGGATAGGATAGGGGATTGGATAGGATAGAGGATAGGATAGGACAGATGATATTATAGGAATGAGGATAGGATATGATAGAGGATAGGATAGGATAGAGGATAGGATAGGATAGAGGATAGGATAGGATAGAGGATAGGATAAGGTAGAGGATATGATAGGATAGAGGATAGGATAGTATAGAGGATAGGATAGGATAGAGGATAGGATAGGATGGAGGATAGGATAGGATAGAGGATAGGATGCGATAGAGGATACGAAAGGATAGGATAGAGGGTAGGATAGGATAGAGGATAGGATAGGATAGAGGATAGGAGAGGATAGAGGATAGGATAGGATAGATGATAGGATAAGATAGAGGATAAGATAGGATAGAGGATAGGATAGGATAGAGGATAGGATATGATAGAGGATATGATAGGATAGACGATAGGATAGGATAGAGGATAGGATATGATAGAGGATAGGATAGGATAGATGATAGGATAGGATAGAGGATAGGATAAGATAGAGGATACGATAGGATAGATGATATTATAGGAAATAGGAAAGGATATGATAGAGGATACGATATTGTAGAGGATAGGATAGGATAGAGGATAGGATAGGATAGAGGATAGGATAGGATAGAGGATAGGATATGATAGAGGATAGGATAGGATAGAAGATAGGATAGGATAGAGGATAGGATAGGGTAGAGGATAGGATAGGATAGAGGATAGGATAGGATAGATGATAGGATAGGATAGAGGATAGGATAAGATAGAGGATAGGATAGGATGGAGGATAGGATAGGATAGAGGATAGGATAGGATACAGGATAGGATAGGATAGAGGATAGGATAGGATAGGATAGAGGATAGGATACGATAGAGGATACGATAGGATAGGATAGAGGATAGGATACGATAGAGGATACGATAGGATAGGATAGAGGATAGGATAGGATAGAGGATTGGATAGGATAGAGAATATGATACGGTAGACGCTAGGGGATTGGATCGGATACAGGATAGGAGGCGGTAGAGGATAGGATAGGATAGGATGGAGAATAGGATAGGATAGAGGATAGGTTAGGATAGAGGATAGGATAGGATAGGATAGAGGATAGGATAGGATAGAGGATAGGATAGGATAGAGGATATGATAGGATAGAGGATAGGATAGTATAGAGGATAGGATAGGATAGAGGATAGGATAGGATAGAGGATAGGATGCGATAGAGGATACGAAAGGATAGGATAGAGGGTAGGATAGGATAGAGGATAGGATAGGATAGAGGATAGGAGAGGATAGAGGATAGGATATGATAGAGGATAGGATAGGATAGAGGATAGGATAGGATAGAGGATAGGATAGTATAGAGGATAGGATAAGATAGAGGATATGATAGGATAGACGATAGGATAGGATAGAGGATAGGATATGATAGAGGATAGGATAGGATAGAGGATAGGATAGGATAGAGGATAGGATAGGATAGATGATAGGATAGGATAGAGGATAGGATAAGATAGAGGATACGATAGGATAGATGATATTATAGGAAAGAGGAAAGGATATGATAGAGGATACGATATTGTAGAGGATAGGATAGGATAGAGGATAGGATAGGATAGAGGATAGGATATGATAGAGGATAGGATAGGATAGAAGATAGGATAGGATAGATGATAGGATAGGATAGAGGATAGGATAAGATAGAGGATAAGATAGGATAGAGGATAGGATAGGATAGAGGATAGGATAGGATAGAGGATAGGATAGGGTAGAGTATAGGATAGGATAGAGGATAGGATACGATAGAGGATACGATAGGATAGGATAGAGGATAGGATACGATAGAGGATACGATAGGATAGGATAGAGGATAGGATAGGATAGAGGATCGGATAGGATAGAGGATTGGATAGGATAAGGATATGATACGGTAGACGCTAGGGGATTGGATCGGATACAGGATAGGAGGCGGTAGAGGATAGGATAGGATAGGATGGAGAATAGGATAGGATAGAGGATAGGTTAGGATAGAGGATAGGATAGGATAGGATAGAGGATAGGATAGGATAGAGGATAGGATAGGATAGAGGATATGATAGGATAGAGGATAGGATAGTATAGAGGATAGGATAGGATAGAGGATAGGATAGGATAGAGGATAGGATGCGATAGAGGATACGAAAGGATAGGATAGAGGGTAGGATAGGATAGAGGATAGGATAGGTTAGAGGATAGGAGAGGATAGAGGATAGGATATGATAGAGGATAGGATAGGATAGAGGATAGGATAGGGTAGAGTATAGGATAGGATGGAGGATAGGATAGGATAGAGGATAGGATAGGATAGATGATAGGATAGGATAGAGGATAGGATAGGATAGAGGATAGGATAAGATAGAGGATAGGATAGGATAGATGATAGGATAGGATAGAGGATAGGATAAGATAGAGGATAGGATAGGATAGGATAGAGGATAGGATGGGATAGAGGATAGGATAGGATAGAGGATAGGATAGGATAGAGGATAGGATAGGATATAGGATAGGATAGGGTAGAGGATAGGATAGGATAGAGGATAGGATAGGATAGATGATAGGATAGGATAGAGGATAGGATAAGATAGAGGATAGGATAGGATAGGATAGAGGATAGGATACGATAGAGGATACGATAGGATAGGATAGCGGATAGGATACGATAGAGGATACGATAGGATAGGATAGAGGATAGGATACGATAGAGGATACGATAGGATAGGATAGAGGATAGGATAGGATAGAGGATAGGATAGGATAGAGGATAGGATATGATAGAGGATAGGATAGGATAGAAGATAGGATAGGATAGATGATAGGATAGGATAGAGGATAGGATGGGATAGAGGATAAGATAGGATAGGGGATAGGATAGGATAGAGGATAGGATAGGATAGAGGATAGGATAGGGTAGAGTATAGGATAGGATAGAGGATAGGATAGGATAGTTGATAGGATAGGATAGAGGATAGGATAAGATAGAGGATAGGATAGGATAGGATAGAGGATAGGATACGATAGAGGATACGATAGGATAGGATAGAGGATAGGATACGATAGAGGATACGATAGGATAGGATAGAGGATAGGATAGGATAGAGGATAGGATGCGATAGAGGATACGAAAGGATAGGATAGAGGGTAGGATAGGATAGAGGATAGGATAGGATAGAGGATAGGAGAGGATAGAGGATAGGATATGATAGAGGATAGGATAGGATAGAGGATAGGATAGGATAGAGGATAGGATAGTATAGAGGATAGGATAAGATAGAGGATATGATAGGATAGACGATAGGATAGGATAGAGGATAGGATAGGATAGAGGATAGGATAGGATAGAGGATAGGATAGGATAGAGGATATGATAGGTTAGAGGATAGGATAGTATAGAGGATAGGATAGGATAGAGGATAGGATAGGATAGAGGATAGGATGCGATAGAGGATACGAAAGGATAGGATAGAGGGTAGGATAGGATAGAGGATAGGATAGGATAGAGGATAGGAGAGGATAGAGGATAGGATATGATAGAGGATAGGATAGGATAGAGGATAGGATAGGATAGAGGATAGGATAGTATAGAGGATAGGATAAGATAGAGGATATGATAGGACAGACGATAGGATAGGATAGAGGATAGGATATGATAGAGGATAGGATAGGATAGAGGATAGGATAGGATAGAGGATAGGATAGGATAGATGATAGGATAGGATAGAGGATAGGATAAGATAGAGGATACGATAGGATAGATGATATTATAGGAAAGAGGAAAGGATATGATAGAGGATACGATATTGTAGAGGATAGGATAGGATAGAGGATAGGATAGGATAGAGGATAGGATATGATAGAGGATAGGATAGGATAGAAGATAGGATAGGATAGATGATAGGATAGGATAGAGGATAGGATGGGATAGAGGATAAGATAGGATAGGGGATAGGATAGGATAGAGGATAGGATAGGATAGAGGATAGGATAGGGTAGAGTATAGGATAGGATAGAGGATAGGATAGGATAGATGATAGGATAGGATAGAGGATAGGATAAGATAGAGGATAGGATAGGATAGGATAGAGGATAGGATACGATAGAGGATACGATAGGATAGGATAGAGGATAGGATACGATAGAGGATACGATAGGATAGGATAGAGGATAGGATACGATAGAGGATACGATAGGATAGGATAGAGGATAGGATAGGATAGAGGATAGGATAGGATAGAGGATAGGATAGGGTAGAGGATAGGATAGGATAGAGGATAGGATAAGATAGAGGATAGGATAGGATGGAGGATAGGATAGGATAGAGGATAGGATAGGATACAGGATAGGATAGGATAGAGGATAGGATAGGATAGGATAGAGGATAGGATACGATAGAGGATACGATAGGATAGGATAGAGGATAGGATACGATAGAGGATACGATAGGATAGGATAGAGGATAGGATAGGATAGAGGATCGGATAGGATAGAGGATTGGATAGGATAGAGAATATGATACGGTAGACGCTAGGGGATTGGATTGGATACAGGATAGGAGGCGGTAGAGGATAGGATAGGATAGGATGGAGAATAGGATAGGATAGAGGATAGGTTAGGATAGAGGATAGGATAGGATAGGATAGAGGATAGGATAGGATAGAGGATAGGATAGGATAGAGGATAGGATAGGATAGAGGATAGGATAGGATAGAGGATAGGATAGGATAGAGCATAGGATACGATACAGGATAGGATAGGGGATTGGATAGGATAGAGGATAGGATAGGACAGATGATATTATAGGAATGAGGATAGGATATGATAGAGGATAGGATAGGATAGAGGATAGGATAGGATAGAGGATAGGATAGGATAGAGGATAGGATAGGATAGAGGATAGGATATGATAAAGGATAGGATAGCATAGAGGATAGGATAGGATAGAGGATATGATAGGATAGAGGATAGGATAGTATAGAGGATAGGATAGGATAGAGGATAGGATAGGATACAGGATAGGATGCGATAGAGGATACGAAAGGATAGGATAGAGGGTAGGATAGGATAGAGGATAGGATGGGATAGAGGATAGGAGAGGATAGAGGATAGGATATGATAGAGGATAGGATAGGATAGAGGATAGGATAGGATAGAGGATAGGATAGTATAGAGGATAGGATAAGATAGAGGATATGATAGGATAGACGATAGGATAGGATAGAGGATAGGATATGATAGAGGATAGGATAGGATAGATGATAGGATAGGATAGAGGATAGGATAAGATAGAGGATACGATAGGATAGATGATATTATAGGAAAGAGGAAAGGATATGATAGAGGATACGATATTGTAGAGGATAGGATAGGATAGAGGATAGGATAGGATAGAGGATAGGATAGGATAGAGGATAGGATATGATAGAGGATAGGATAGGATAGAAGATAGGATAGGATAGAGGATAGGATAGGGTAGAGGATAGGATAGGATAGAGGATAGGATAGGATAGATGATAGGATAGGATAGAGGATAGGATAAGATAGAGGATAGGATAGGATGGAGGATAGGATAGGATAGAGGATAGGATAGGATACAGGATAGGATAGGATAGAGGATAGGATAGGATAGGATAGAGGATAGGATACGATAGAGGATACGATAGGATAGGATAGAGGATAGGATACGATAGAGGATACGATAGGATAGGATAGAGGATAGGATAGGATAGAGGATTGGATAGGATAGAGAATATGATACGGTAGACGCTAGGGGATTGGATCGGATACAGGATAGGAGGCGGTAGAGGATAGGATAGGATAGGATGGAGAATAGGATAGGATAGAGGATAGGTTAGGATAGAGGATAGGATAGGATAGGATAGAGGATAGGATAGGATAGAGGATAGGATAGGATAGAGGATATGATAGGATAGAGGATAGGATAGTATAGAGGATAGGATAGGATAGAGGATAGGATAGGATAGAGGATAGGATGCGATAGAGGATACGAAAGGATAGGATAGAGGGTAGGATAGGATAGAGGATAGGATAGGATAGAGGATAGGAGAGGATAGAGGATAGGATATGATAGAGGATAGGATAGGATAGAGGATAGGATAGGATAGAGGATAGGATAGTATAGAGGATAGGATAAGATAGAGGATATGATAGGATAGACGATAGGATAGGATAGAGGATAGGATATGATAGAGGATAGGATAGGATAGAGGATAGGATAGGATAGAGGATAGGATAGGATAGATGATAGGATAGGATAGAGGATAGGATAAGATAGAGGATACGATAGGATAGATGATATTATAGGAAAGAGGAAAGGATATGATAGAGGATACGATATTGTAGAGGATAGGATAGGATAGAGGATAGGATAGGATAGAGGATAGGATATGATAGAGGATAGGATAGGATAGAAGATAGGATAGGATAGATGATAGGATAGGATAGAGGATAGGATAAGATAGAGGATAAGATAGGATAGAGGATAGGATAGGATAGAGGATAGGATAGGATAGAGGATAGGATAGGGTAGAGTATAGGATAGGATAGAGGATAGGATACGATAGAGGATACGATAGGATAGGATAGAGGATAGGATACGATAGAGGATACGATAGGATAGGATAGAGGATAGGATAGGATAGAGGATCGGATAGGATAGAGGATTGGATAGGATAGAGAATATGATACGGTAGACGCTAGGGGATTGGATCGGATACAGGATAGGAGGCGGTAGAGGATAGGATAGGATAGGATGGAGAATAGGATAGGATAGAGGATAGGTTAGGATAGAGGATAGGATAGGATAGAGGATAGGATAGTATAGAGGATAGGATAAGATAGAGGATATGATAGGATAGACGATAGGATAGGATAGAGGATAGGATATGATAGAGGATAGGATAGGATAGATGATAGGATAGGATAGAGGATAGGATAAGATAGAGGATACGATAGGATAGATGATATTATAGGAAAGAGGAAAGGATATGATAGAGGATACGATATTGTAGAGGATAGGATAGGATAGAGGATAGGATAGGATAGAGGATAGGATAGGATAGAGGATAGGATATGATAGAGGATAGGATAGGATAGAAGATAGGATAGGATAGAGGATAGGATAGGGTAGAGGATAGGATAGGATAGAGGATAGGATAGGATAGATGATAGGATAGGATAGAGGATAGGATAAGATAGAGGATAGGATAGGATGGAGGATAGGATAGGATAGAGGATAGGATAGGATACAGGATAGGATAGGATAGAGGATAGGATAGGATAGGATAGAGGATAGGATACGATAGAGGATACGATAGGATAGGATAGAGGATAGGATACGATAGAGGATACGATAGGATAGGATAGAGGATAGGATAGGATAGAGGATTGGATAGGATAGAGAATATGATACGGTAGACGCTAGGGGATTGGATCGGATACAGGATAGGAGGCGGTAGAGGATAGGATAGGATAGGATGGAGAATAGGATAGGATAGAGGATAGGTTAGGATAGAGGATAGGATAGGATAGGATAGAGGATAGGATAGGATAGAGGATAGGATAGGATAGAGGATATGATAGGATAGAGGATAGGATAGTATAGAGGATAGGATAGGATAGAGGATAGGATAGGATAGAGGATAGGATGCGATAGAGGATACGAAAGGATAGGATAGAGGGTAGGATAGGATAGAGGATAGGATAGGATAGAGGATAGGAGAGGATAGAGGATAGGATATGATAGAGGATAGGATAGGATAGAGGATAGGATAGGATAGAGGATAGGATAGTATAGAGGATAGGATAAGATAGAGGATATGATAGGATAGACGATAGGATAGGATAGAGGATAGGATATGATAGAGGATAGGATAGGATAGAGGATAGGATAGGATAGAGGATAGGATAGGATAGATGATAGGATAGGATAGAGGATAGGATAAGATAGAGGATACGATAGGATAGATGATATTATAGGAAAGAGGAAAGGATATGATAGAGGATACGATATTGTAGAGGATAGGATAGGATAGAGGATAGGATAGGATAGAGGATAGGATATGATAGAGGATAGGATAGGATAGAAGATAGGATAGGATAGATGATAGGATAGGATAGAGGATAGGATAAGATAGAGGATAAGATAGGATAGAGGATAGGATAGGATAGAGGATAGGATAGGATAGAGGATAGGATAGGGTAGAGTATAGGATAGGATAGAGGATAGGATACGATAGAGGATACGATAGGATAGGATAGAGGATAGGATACGATAGAGGATACGATAGGATAGGATAGAGGATAGGATAGGATAGAGGATCGGATAGGATAGAGGATTGGATAGGATAGAGAATATGATACGGTAGACGCTAGGGGATTGGATCGGATACAGGATAGGAGGCGGTAGAGGATAGGATAGGATAGGATGGAGAATAGGATAGGATAGAGGATAGGTTAGGATAGAGGATAGGATAGGATAGGATAGAGGATAGGATAGGATAGAGGATAGGATAGGATAGAGGATATGATAGGATAGAGGATAGGATAGTATAGAGGATAGGATAGGATAGAGGATAGGATAGGATAGAGGATAGGATAGGGTAGAGTATAGGATAGGATGGAGGATAGGATAGGATAGAGGATAGGATAGGATAGATGATAGGATAGAGGATAGGATAGGATACAGGATAGGATAGGATAGAGGAGAGGATAGGATAGGATAGAGGATAGGATACGATAGAGGATACGATAGGATAGGATACGATAGAGGATACGATAGGATAGGATAGAGGATAGGATACGATAGAGGATACGATAGGATAGGATAGAGGATAGGATAGGATATAGGATAGGATAGGGTAGAGGATAGGATAGGATAGAGGATAGGATAGGATAGATGATAGGATAGGATAGAGGATAGGATAAGATAGAGGATAGGATAGGATAGGATAGAGGATAGGATACGATAGAGGATACGATAGGATAGGATAGCGGATAGGATACGATAGAGGATACGATAGGATAGGATAGAGGATAGGATACGATAGAGGATACGATAGGATAGGATAGAGGATAGGATAGGATAGAGGATAGGATAGGATAGAGGATAGGATACGGTAGAGGATAGGATAGGATAGAGGATAGGATAAGATAGAGGATAGGATAGGATGGAGGATAGGATAGGATAGAGGATAGGATAGGATACAGGATAGGATAGGATAGAGGATAGGATAGGATAGGATACAGGATAGGATACGATAGAGGATACGATAGGATAGGATACGATAGAGGATACGATAGGATAGGATAGAGGATAGGATACGATAGAGGATACGATAGGATAGGATAGAGGATAGGATAGGATAGAGGATCGGATAGGATAGAGGATTGGATAGGATAGAGAATATGATACGGTAGACGCTAGGGGATTGGATTGGATACAGGATAGGATAGGATAGAGGATAGGTTAGGATAGAGGATTGGATAGGATAGAGAATATGATACGGTAGACGCTAGGGGATTGAATCGGATACAGGATAGGAGGCGGTAGAGGATAGGATAGGATAGGATGGAGAATAGGATAGGATAGAGGATAGGTTAGGATAGAGGATAGGATAGGATAGGATAGAGGATAGGATAGGATAGAGGATAGGATAGGATAGAGGATATGATAGGATAGAGGATAGGATAGTATAGAGGATAGGATAGGATAGAGGATAGGATAGGATAGAGGATAGGATGCGATAGAGGATACGAAAGGATAGGATAGAGGGTAGGATAGGATAGAGGATAGGATAGGATAGAGGATAGGAGAGGATAGAGGATAGGATATGATAGAGGATAGGATAGGATAGAGGATAGGATAGGATAGAGGATAGGATAGTATAGAGGATAGGATAAGATAGAGGATATGATAGGATAGACGATAGGATAGGATAGAGGATAGGATAGGATAGAGGATAGGATAGGATAGAGGATAGGATAGGATAGAGGATATGATAGGTTAGAGGATAGGATAGTATAGAGGATAGGATAGGATAGAGGATAGGATAGGATAGAGGATAGGATGCGATAGAGGATACGAAAGGATAGGATAGAGGGTAGGATAGGATAGAGGATAGGATAGGATAGAGGATAGGAGAGGATAGAGGATAGGATATGATAGAGGATAGGATAGGATAGAGGATAGGATAGGATAGAGGATAGGATAGTATAGAGGATAGGATAAGATAGAGGATATGATAGGATAGACGATAGGATAGGATAGAGGATAGGATATGATAGAGGATAGGATAGGATAGAGGATAGGATAGGATAGAGGATAGGATAGGATAGATGATAGGATAGGATAGAGGATAGGATAAGATAGAGGATACGATAGGATAGATGATATTATAGGAAAGAGGAAAGGATATGATAGAGGATACGATATTGTAGAGGATAGGATAGGATAGAGGATAGGATAGGATAGAGGATAGGATATGATAGAGGATAGGATAGGATAGAAGATAGGATAGGATAGATGATAGGATAGGATAGAGGATAGGATAAGATAGAGGATAAGGTAGGATAGAGGATAGGATAGGATAGAGGATAGGATAGGATAGAGGATAGGATAGGGTAGAGTATAGGATAGGATAGAGGATAGGATAGGATAGATGATAGGATAGGATAGAGGATAGGATAAGATAGAGGATAAGATAGGATAGAGGATAGGATAGGATAGAGGATAGGATAGGATAGAGGATAGGATAGGGTAGAGTATAGGATAGGATAGAGGATAGGATAGGATAGAGGATATGATAGGATAGATGATAGGATAGGATAGAGGATAGGATAGGATAGAGGATAGGATAAGATAGAGGATAGGATAGGATAGATGATAGGATACGATAGAGGATAGGATAGGATAGAGGATAGGATAGGGTAGAGTATAGGATAGGATAGAGGATAGGATAGGATAGAGGATAGGATAGGATAGATGATAGGATAGGATAGAGGATAGGATAGGATAGAGGATAGGATAAGATAGAGGATAGGATAGGATAGATGATAGGATAGGATAGAGGATAGGATAAGAAAGAGGATAGGATAGGATAGGATAGAGGATAGGATGGGATAGAGGATAGGATAGGATAGAGGATAGGATAGGATAGAGGATAGGATAGGATATAGGATAGGATAGGGTAGAGGATAGGATAGGATAGAGGATAGGATAGGATAGATGATAGGATAGGATAGAGGATAGGATAAGATAGAGGATAGGATAGGATAGGATAGAGGATAGGATACGATAGAGGATACGATAGGATAGGATAGAGGATAGGATACGATAGAGGATACGATAGGATAGGATAGAGGATAGGATACGATAGAGGATACGATAGGATAGGATAGAGGATAGGATAGGATAGAGGATAGGATAGGATAGAGGATAGGATAGGGTAGAGGATAGGATAGGATAGAGGATAGGATAAGATAGAGGATAGGATAGGATGGAGGATAGGATAGGATAGAGGATAGGATAGGATACAGGATAGGATAGGATAGAGGATAGGATAGGATAGGATAGAGGATAGGATACGATAGAGGATACGATAGGATAGGATAGAGGATAGGATACGATAGAGGATACGATAGGATAGGATAGAGGATAGGATAGGATAGAGGATCGGATAGGATAGAGGATTGGATAGGATAGAGAATATGATACGGTAGACGCTAGGGGATTGGATTGGATACAGGATAGGAGGCGGTAGAGGATAGGATAGGATAGGATGGAGAATAGGATAGGATAGAGGATAGGTTAGGATAGAGGATAGGATAGGATAGGATAGAGGATAGGATAGGATAGAGGATAGGATAGGATAGAGGATATGATAGGATAGAGCATAGGATACGATACAGGATAGGATAGGGGATTGGATAGGATAGAGGATAGGATACGACAGATGATATTATAGGAATGAGGATAGGATATGATAGAGGATAGGATAGGATAGAGGATAGGATAGGATAGAGGATAGGATAGGATAGAGGATAGGATAGGATAGAGGATAGGATAGGATAGAGGATAGGATATGATAAAGGATAGGATAGCATAGAGGATAGGATAGGATAGAGGATATGATAGGATAGAGGATAGGATAGTATAGAGGATAGGATAGGATAGAGGATAGGATAGGATAGAGGATAGGATGCGATAGAGGATACGAAAGGATAGGATAGAGGGTAGGATAGGATAGAGGATAGGATAGGATAGAGGATAGGAGAGGATAGAGGATAGGATATGATAGAGGATAGGATAGGATAGAGGATAGGATAGGATAGAGGATAGGATAGTATAGAGGATAGGATAAGATAGAGGATATGATAGGATAGACGATAGGATAGGATAGAGGATAGGATATGATAGAGGATAGGATAGGATAGATGATAGGATAGGATAGAGCATAGGATAGGATAGAGGATAGGATATGATAGAGGATATGATAGGATAGAGCATAGGATAGGATAGAGGATAGGATAGGGGATTGGATAGGATAGAGGATAGGATAGGACAGATGATATTATAGGAATGAGGATAGGATAGGATAGAGGATAGGATAGGATAGTATAGAGGATAGGATAGGATAGAAGATAGGATAGGATAGAGGATAGGATAGGGTAGAGGATAGGATAGGATAGAGGATAGGATAGGATAGATGATAGGATAGGATAGAGGATAGGATAAGATAGAGGATAGGATAGGATAGAGGATAGGATAGGATAGAGGATAGGATAGGATAGAGGATAGGATAGGACAGATGATATTATAGGAATGAGGATATGATAGGATAGACGATAGGATAGGATAGAGGATAGGATATGATAGAGGATTGGGTAGGATAGAGGATAGGATATGATAGAGGATAGGATAGCATAGAGGATAGGATAGGATAGAGGATATGATAGGATAGAGGATAGGATAGTATAGAGGATAGGATAAGATAGAGGATTCGATAGGATAGATGATATTATAGGAAAGAGGAAAGGATATGATAGAGGATACGATATTGTAGAGGATAGGATAGGATAGAGGATAGGATAGGATAGAGGATAGGATAGGATAGAGCATAGGATACGATAGAGGATAGGATAGGGGATTGGATAGGATAGAGGATAGGATAGGACAGATGATATTATAGGAATGAGGATAGGATATGATAGAGGATAGGATAGGATAGAGGATAGGATAGGATAGAGGATAGGATATGATAGAGGATAGGATAGGATAGAGGATAGGATAGGATAGAAGATAGGTTAGGATAGAGGATAGGATAGTATAGGGGATAGGATATAATAGAGGATAGGATAGGATAGAGGATAGGATGCGATAGAGGATACGAAAGGATAGGTTAGAGGGTAGGATAGGATAGAGGATAGGATAGGATAGAGGATAGGAGAGGGTAGAGGATAGGATATGATAGAGGATAGGATAGGATAGAGGATAGAATAGGATAGAGGATAGGATAGTTTAGAGGATAGGATAAGATAGAGGATATGATAGGATAGACGATAGGATAGGATAGAGGATAGGATATGATAGAGGATTGGATAGGATAGAGGATAGGATATGATAGACGATAGGATAGCATAGAGGATAGGATAGGATAGAGGATAGGATATGATAGACGATAGGATAGCATAGAGGATAGGATAGGATAGAGGATATGATAGGATAGAGGATAGGAGAGGATAGAGGATAGGATATGATAGAGGATAGGATAGGATAGAGGATAGGATAGGGTAGAGTATAGGATAGGATGGAGGATAGGATAGGATAGAGGATAGGATAGGATAGATGATAGGATAGAGGATAGGATAGGATACAGGATAGGATAGGATAGAGGATAGGATAGGATAGGATAGAGGATAGGATACGATAGAGGATACGATAGGATAGGATACGATAGAGGATACGATAGGATAGGATAGAGGATAGGATACGATAGAGGATACGATAGGATAGGATAGAGGATAGGATAGGATATAGGATAGGATAGGGTAGAGGATAGGATAGGATAGAGGATAGGATAGGATAGATGATAGGATAGGATAGAGGATAGGATAAGATAGAGGATAGGATAGGATAGGATAGAGGATAGGATACGATAGAGGATACGATAGGATAGGATAGAGGATAGGATACGATAGAGGATACGATAGGATAGGATAGAGGATAGGATACGATAGAGGATACGATAGGATAGGATAGAGGATAGGATAGGATAGAGGATAGGATAGGATAGAGGATAGGATACGGTAGAGGATAGGATAGGATAGAGGATAGGATAAGATAGAGGATAGGATAGGATGGAGGATAGGATAGGATAGAGGATAGGATAGGATACAGGATAGGATAGGATAGAGGATTGGATAGGATAGGATAGAGGATAGGATACGATAGAGGATACGATAGGATAGGATACGATAGAGGATACGATAGGATAGGATAGAGGATAGGATACGATAGAGGATACGATAGGATAGGATAGAGGATAGGATAGGATAGAGGATCGGATAGGATAGAGGATTGGATAGGATAGAGAATATGATACGGTAGACGCTAGGGGATTGGATTGGATACAGGATAGGAGGCGGTAGAGGATAGGATAGGATAGGATGGAGAATAGGATAGGATAGAGGATAGGTTAGGATAGAGGATTGGATAGGATAGGATAGAGGATAGGATAGGATAGAGGATAGGATAGGATAGAGGATAGGATAGGATAGAGCATAGGATACGATACAGGATAGGATAGGGGATTGGATAGGATAGAGGATAGGATAGGACAGATGATATTATAGGAATGAGGATAGGATATGATAGAGGATAGGATAGGATAGAGGATAGGATAGGATAGAGGATAGGATAGGATAGAGGATAGGATAGGATAGAGGATAGGATAGGATAGAGGATAGGATAGGATAGAGGATAGGAGAGGATAGAGGATAGGATAAGATAGAGGATAGGATAGGATAGAGGATAGGATAGGATAGAGGATAGGATAGTATAGAGGATAGGATAAGATAGAGGATATGATAGGATAGACGATAGGATAGGATAGAGGATAGGATATGATAGAGGATAGGATAGGATAGATGATAGGATAGGATAGAGCATAGGATAGGATAGAGGATAGGATATGATAGAGGATATGATAGGATAGAGCATAGGATAGGATAGAGGATAGGATAGGGGATTGGATAGGATAGAGGATAGGATAGGACAGATGATATTATAGGAATGAGGATAGGATAGGATAGAGGATAGGATAGGATAGTATAGAGGATAGGATAGGATAGAAGATAGGATAGGATAGAGGATAGGATAGGGTCGAGGATAGGATAGGATAGAGGATAGGATAGGATAGATGATAGGATAGGATAGAGGATAGGATAAGATAGAGGATAGGATAGGATAGAGGATAGGATAGGATAGAGGATAGGATAGGATAGAGGATAGGATAGGACAGATGATATTATAGGAATGAGGATATGATAGGATAGACGATAGGATAGGATAGAGGATAGGATATGATAGAGGATTGGGTAGGATAGAGGATAGGATATGATAGAGGATAGGATAGCATAGAGGATAGGATAGGATAGAGGATATGATAGGATAGAGGATAGGATAGTATAGAGGATAGGATAAGATAGAGGATTCGATAGGATAGATGATATTATAGGAAAGAGGAAAGTATATGATAGAGGATACGATATTGTAGAGGATAGGATAGGATAGAGGATAGGATAGGATAGAGGATAGGATAGGATAGAGCATAGGATACGATAGAGGATAGGATAGGGTATTGGATAGGATAGAGGATAGGATAGGACAGATGATATTATAGGAATGAGGATAGGATATGATAGAGGATAGGATAGGATAGAGGATAGGATAGGATAGAGGATAGGATATGATAGAGGATAGGATAGGATAGAGGATAGGATAGGATAGAAGATAGGTTAGGATAGAGGATAGGATAGTATAGGGGATAGGATATAATAGAGGATAGGATAGGATAGAGGATAGGATGCGATAGAGGATACGAAAGGATAGGTTAGAGGGTAATAGGATAGAGGATAGGATAGGATAGAGGATAGGAGAGGGTAGAGGATAGGATATGATAGAGGATAGGATAGGATAGAGGATAGAATAGGATAGAGGATAGGATAGTTTAGAGGATAGGATAAGATAGAGGATATGATAGGATAGACGATAGGATAGGATAGAGGATAGGATATGATAGAGGATTGGATAGGATAGAGGATAGGATATGATAGACGATAGGATAGCATAGAGGATAGGATAGGATAGAGGATAGGATATGATAGACGATAGGATAGCATAGAGGATAGGATAGGATAGAGGATATGATAGGATAGAGGATAGGATAGTATAGAGGATAGGATAAGATAGTGGATACGATAGGATAGATGATATTATAGGAAAGAGGAAAGGATATGATAGAGGATACGATATTGTAGAGGATAGGATAGGATAGAGGATAGGATAGGATAGAGGATAGGATATGATAGAGGATAGGATAGGATAGAAGATAGGATAGGATAGATGATAGGATAGGATAGAGGATAGGATAAGATAGAGGATAAGATAGGATAGAGGATAGGATAGGATAGAGGATAGGATAGGATAGAGGATAGGATAGGATAGAGGATAGGATAGGGTAGAGGATAGGATAGGATAGAGTATAGGATAGGATAGATGATAGGATAGGATAGAGGATAGGATAAGATAGAGGATAGGATAGGATAGGATAGAGGATAGGATAGGATAGGATAGAGGATAGGAAACGATAGCGGATACGATAGGATAGGATAGAGGATAGGATACGATAGAGGATACGATAGGATAGGATAGAGGATAGGATAGGATAGAGCATAGGATACGATAGAGGATAGGATAGGGGATTGGATAGGATAGAGGATAGGATAGGACAGATGATATTATAGGAATGAGGATAGGATATGATAGAGGATACGATATTATAGAGGATAGGATAGGATAGAGGATAGGATAGGATAGAGGATAGGATAGGATAGAGGATAGGATAGGATAGAGGATAGGATAGGATAGAGGATAGGATAAGATAGAGGATAGGATAGGATAGAGGATAGGATAGAGGATAGGATAGTATAGAGGATAGGATAGGATAGAGGATAGGATAAGATAGAGGATAGGATCGGATAGAGGATAGGATAGGATAGAGGATAAGATCGGATAGAGGATAGGATAGGGGATTGGATAGGATAGAGGATAGGATAGGATAGAGGATAGGATACGATAGAGGATACGATAGGATAGGATAGAGGATAGGATAGGATAGAGGATAGGATAGGATAGAGGATAGGATAGGATAGAGGATAGGATAGGATAGAGCATAGGATACGATAGAGGATAGGATAGGGGATTGGATAGGATAGAGGATAGGATAGGACAGATGATATTATAGGAATGAGGATAGGATATGATAGAGGATAGGATAGGATAGAGGATAGGATAGGATAGAGGATAGGATAGGATAGAGGATAGGATAAGGTAGAGGATATAATAGGATAGAGGATAGGATAGTATAGAGGATAGGATAGGATAGAGGATAGGATAGGATGGAGGATAGGATAGGATAGAGGATAGGATGCGATAGAGGATACGAAAGGATAGGATAGAGGGTAGGATAGGATAGAGGATAGGATAGGATAGAGGATAGGAGAGGATAGAGGATAGGATATGATAGTGGATAGGATAGGATAGAGGATAGGATAGGATAGAGGATAGGATAGTGTAGAGGAAAGGATAAGATAGAGGATATTATAGGATAGACGATAGGATAGGATAGAGGGTAGGATATGATAGAGGATAGGATAGGATAGAGGATAGGATAGGATAGATGATAGGATAGGATAGAGGATAGGATAAGATAGAGGATACGATAGGATAGATGATATTATAGGAAAGAGGAAAGGATATGATAGAGGATACGATATTGTAGAGGATAGGATAGGATAGATGATAGGATAAGATAGAGGATAAGATAGGATAGAGGATAGGATAGGATAGAGGATAGGATATGCTAGAGGATAGGATAGGATAGGATAGAGGATAGGATAGGATAGGATAGAGGATAGGATACGATAGAGGATACGATAGGATGGGATAGAGGATAGGATACGATAGAGGATACGATAGGATAGGATAGAGGATAGGATAGGATAGAGGATAGGATAGGATAGAGGATAGGATAGGATAGAGGATAGGATAGGATAGAGGATAGGATAGGATAGAGCATAGGATACGATAGAGGATAGGATAGGGGATTGGATAGGATAGAGGATAGGATAGGACAGATGATATTATAGGAATGAGGATAGGATATGATAGACGATAGGATAGGATAGAGGATAGGATAAGATAGAGGATAGGATAGGATAGAAGATAGGATCGGATAGAGGATAGGATAGAGGATTGGATAAGATAGAGGATAGGATAAGATAGAGGATAGGATAGGATAGAGGATAGGATACGATAGAGGATACGATAGGATGGGATAGAGGATAGGATACGATAGAGGATACGATAGGATAGGATAGAGGATAGGATAGGATAGAGGATAGGATAGGATAGAGGATAGGATAGGATAGAGGATAGGATAGGATAGAGGATAGGATAGGATAGAGGATAGGATATGATAGAGGATAGGATAGGATAGAAGATAGGATAGGATAGATGATAGGATAGGATAGAGGATAAGATAGGATAGAGGATAGGATAGGATAGAGGATAGGATAAGATAGAGGATAGGATAGGATAGAAGATAGGATCGGATAGAGGATAGGATAGAGGATTGGATAAGATAGAGGATAGGATAAGATAGAGGATAGGATAGGATAGAGGATAGGATAGGATAGAGGATAGGAAAGGATAGAGGATAGGATAGTATAGAGGATAGGATAGGATAGAGGATAGGATTAGATAGAGGATAGGATAGGATAGAGGATAGGATAGGATAGAGGATAGGATGGGATAGAGGATAGGATAGGATAGAGGATAGGATA
This sequence comes from Halictus rubicundus, assembly GCF_050948215.1. Lineage (NCBI taxonomy): Eukaryota > Metazoa > Arthropoda > Insecta > Hymenoptera > Halictidae > Halictus > Halictus rubicundus. The sequence continues at coordinate 152,639 of NW_027488693.1, forward strand.
GGATAGAGGATAGGATACGATAGAGGATAGGATAGGATAGAGGATAGGATATGATAGAGGATACGATATTATAGAGGATAGGATAGGATAGAGGATAGGATAGGATAGAGGATAGGATAGGATAGAGGATAGGATCGGATAGAGGATAGGATAGGATAGAGGATAAGATCGGATAGAGGATAGGATAGGGGATTGGATAGGATAGAGGATAGGATAGGATAGAGGATAGGATAGGATAGAGGATAGGATAGGATAGAGCATAGGATAGGATAGAGGATAGGATATGATAGAGGATATGATAGGATAGAGCATAGGATAGGATAGAGGATAGGATAGGGGATTGGATAGGATAGAGGATAGGATAGGACAGATGATATTATAGGAATGAGGATAGGATAGGATAGAGGATAGGATAGGATAGTATAGAGGATAGGATAGGATAGAGGAGGGGATAGGATAGAGGATAGGATAAGATAGAGGATATGATAGGATAGACGATAGGATAGGATAGAGGATAGGATAGGATCGAGGATAGGATAGGACAGAGGATACGATAGGATAGGATAGAGAATAGGATAGAATAGAGGATAGGATAGTATAGAGGATAGGATAGGATAGAGGATAGGATAGGATAGAGGATAGGATAGTATAGGGGATAGGATAGGATAGAGGATAGGATAAGATAGAGGATACGATAGGATAGATGATATTATAGGAAAGAGGAAAGGATATGATAGAGGATACGATATTGTAGAGGATAGGATAGGATAGAGGATAGGATAGGATAGAGGATAGGATAGGATAGAGGATAGGATATGATAGAGGATAGGATAGGATAGAAGATAGGATCGGATAGAGGATAGGATAGAGGATTGGATAGGATAGAGGATAGGATAAGATAGAGGATAGGATAGGATAGAGGATAGGATAGGATAGAGGATAGGAAAGGATAGAGGATAGGATAGTATAGAGTATAGGATAGGATAGAGGATAGGATTAGATAGAGGATAGGATAGGATAGAGGATAGGATAGGATAGAGGATAGGATGGGATAGAGGATAGGATAGGATAGAGGATAGGATAGGATAGAGGATAGGATAGGATAGAGGATAGGATAGGATAGAGGATAGGATAGGATAGATGATAGGATAGGATAGAGGATAGGATATGATAGAGGATAGGATAGGATAGAAGATAGGATAGGATATATGATAGGATAGGATAGAGGATAAGATAGGATAGAGGATAGGATAGGATAGAGGATAGGATAAGATAGAGGATAGGATAAGATAGAGGATAAGATAGGATAGAGGATAGGATAGGATAGAGGATAGGATAGGATAGAGGATAGGAAAGGATAGAGGATAGGATAGTATAGAGGATAGGATAGGATAGAGGATAGGATTAGATAGAGGATAGGATAGGATAGAGGATAGGATAGGATAGAGGATAGGATGGGATAGAGGATAGGATAGGATAGAGGATAGGATAGGATAGAGGATAGGATAGGATAGAGGATAGGATACGATAGAGGATAGGATAGGATAGAGGATAGGATATGATAGAGGATACGATATTATAGAGGATAGGATAGGATAGAGGATAGGATAGGATAGAGGATAGGATAGGATAGAGGATAGGATCGGATAGAGGATAGGATAGGATAGAGGATAAGATCGGATAGAGGATAGGATAGGGGATTGGATAGGATAGAGGATAGGATAGGATAGAGGATAGGATAGGATAGAGGATAGGATAGGATAGAGCATAGGATAGGATAGAGGATAGGATATGATAGAGGATATGATAGGATAGAGCATAGGATAGGATAGAGGATAGGATAGGGGATTGGATAGGATAGAGGATAGGATAGGACAGATGATATTATAGGAATGAGGATAGGATAGGATAGAGGATAGGATAGGATAGTATAGAGGATAGGATAGGATAGAGGAGGGGATAGGATAGAGGATAGGATAAGATAGAGGATATGATAGGATAGACGATAGGATAGGATAGAGGATAGGATAGGATCGAGGATAGGATAGGACAGAGGATACGATAGGATAGGATAGAGAATAGGATAGAATAGAGGATAGGATAGTATAGAGGATAGGATAGGATAGAGGATAGGATAGGATAGAGGATAGGATAGTATAGGGGATAGGATAGGATAGAGGATAGGATAAGATAGAGGATACGATAGGATAGATGATATTATAGGAAAGAGGAAAGGATATGATAGAGGATACGATATTGTAGAGGATAGGATAGGATAGAGGATAGGATAGGATAGAGAATAGGATAGGATAGACGATAGGATAGGATAGAGGATAGGATAGGATAGAGGATAGGATAGGATAGAGAATAGGATAGGATAGAGGATAGGATAGGATAGAGGATAGGATAGGATAGAGGATAGGATAGGATAGAGGATAGGATAGGATAGAGGATAGGATATGATAGAGGATAGGATAGGATAGAAGATAGGATAGGATAGATGATAGGATAGGATAGAGGATAAGATAGGATAGAGGATAGGATAGGATAGAGGATAGGATAAGATAGAGGATAGGATAAGATAGAGGATAAGATAGGATAGAGGATAGGATAGGATAGAGGATAGGATATGATAGAGGATAGGATAGGATAGAAGATAGGATCGGATAGAGGATAGGATAGAGGATTGGATAGGATAGAGGATAGGATAAGATAGAGGATAGGATAGGATAGAGGATAGGATAGGATAGAGGATAGGAAAGGATAGAGGATAGGATAGAATAGAGGATAGGATAGGATAGAGGATAGGATTAGATAGAGGATAGGATAGGATAGAGGATAGGATAGGATAGAGGATAGGATGGGATAGAGGATAGGATAGGATAGAGGATAGGATAGGATAGAGGATAGGATAGGATAGAGGATAGGATACGATAGAGGATAGGATAGGATAGAGGATAGGATATGATAGAGGATACGATATTATAGAGGATAGGATAGGATAGAGGATAGGATAGGATAGAGGATAGGATAGGATGGAGGATAGGATCGGATAGAGGATAGGATAGGATAGAGGATAAGATCGGATAGAGGATAGGATAGGGGATTGGATAGGATAGAGGATAGGATAGGATAGAGGATAGGATAGGATACAGGATAGGATAGGATAGAGCATAGGATAGGATAGAGGATAGGATATGATAGAGGATATGATAGGATAGAGCATAGGATAGGATAGAGGATAGGATAGGGGATTGGATAGGATAGAGGATAGGATAGGACAGATGATATTATAGGAATGAGGATAGGATAGGATAGAGGATAGGATAGGATAGTATAGAGGATAGGATAGGATAGAGGAGGGGATAGGATAGAGGATAGGATAAGATAGAGGATATGATAGGATAGACGATAGGATAGGATAGAGGATAGGATAGGATCGAGGATAGGATAGGACAGAGGATACGATAGGATAGGATAGAGAATAGGATAGAATAGAGGATAGGATAGTATAGAGGATAGGATAGGATAGAGGATAGGATAGGATAGAGGATAGGATAGTATAGGGGATAGGATAGGATAGAGGATAGGATAAGATAGAGGATACGATAGGATAGATGATATTATAGGAAAGAGGAAAGGATATGATAGAGGATACGATATTGTAGAGGATAGGATAGAATAGAGGATAGGATAGGATAGAGGATAGGATAGGATAGAGGATAGGATATGATAGAGGATAGGATAGGATAGAAGATAGGATCGGATAGAGGATAGGATAGAGGATTGGATAGGATAGAGGATAGGATAAGATAGAGGATAGGATAGGATAGAGGATAGGATAGGATAGAGGATAGGAAAGGATAGAGGATAGGATAGTATAGAGTATAGGATAGGATAGAGGATAGGATTAGATAGAGGATAGGATAGGATAGAGGATAGGATAGGATAGAGGATAGGATGGGATAGAGGATAGGATAGGATAGAGGATAGGATAGGATAGAGGATAGGATAGGATAGAGGATAGGATAGGATAGAGGATAGGATAGGATAGATGATAGGATAGGATAGAGGATAGGATATGATAGAGGATAGGATAGGATAGAAGATAGGATAGGATAGATGATAGGATAGGATAGAGGATAAGATAGGATAGAGGATAGGATAGGATAGAGGATAGGATAAGATAGAGGATAGGATAAGATAGAGGATAAGATAGGATAGAGGATAGGATAGGATAGAGGATAGGATAGGATAGAGGATAGGAAAGGATAGAGGATAGGATAGTATAGAGGATAGGATAGGATAGAGGATAGGATTAGATAGAGGATAGGATAGGATAGAGGATAGGATAGGATAGAGGATAGGATGGGATAGAGGATAGGATAGGATAGAGGATAGGATAGGATAGAGGATAGGATAGGATAGAGGATAGGATACGATAGAGGATAGGATAGGATAGAGGATAGGATATGATAGAGGATACGATATTATAGAGGATAGGATAGGATAGAGGATAGGATAGGATAGAGGATAGGATAGGATAGAGGATAGGATCGGATAGAGGATAGGATAGGATAGAGGATAAGATCGGATAGAGGATAGGATAGGGGATTGGATAGGATAGAGGATAGGATAGGATAGAGGATAGGATAGGATAGAGGATAGGATAGGATAGAGCATAGGATAGGATAGAGGATAGGATATGATAGAGGATATGATAGGATAGAGCATAGGATAGGATAGAGGATAGGATAGGGGATTGGATAGGATAGAGGATAGGATAGGACAGATGATATTATAGGAATGAGGATAGGATAGGATAGAGGATAGGATAGGATAGTATAGAGGATAGGATAGGATAGAGGAGGGGATAGGATAGAGGATAGGATAAGATAGAGGATATGATAGGATAGACGATAGGATAGGATAGAGGATAGGATAGGATCGAGGATAGGATAGGACAGAGGATACGATAGGATAGGATAGAGAATAGGATAGAATAGAGGATAGGATAGTATAGAGGATAGGATAGGATAGAGGATAGGATAGGATAGAGGATAGGTTAGGATAGAGCATAGGATACGATAGAGGATAGGATAGGGGATTGGATAGGATAGAGGATAGGATAGGACAGATGATATTATAGGAATGGGGATAGGATATGATAGAGGATAGGATAGGATAGAGGATAGGATAGGATAGAGGATAGGATAGGATAGAGGATAGGATAGGATAGAGCATAGGATAAGATAGAGGATATGATAGGATAGAGGATTGGATAGTATAGAGGATAGGATAGGATAGAGGATAGGATAGGATAGAGGATAGGAAAGGATAGAGGATAGGATAGGATAAAGGATAGGATAGGATAGAGGATAGGATAAGATAGAGGATAGGATAGGATAGAGGATAGGATAGGATAGATGATAGGATGGGATAGAGGATAGGATAGGATAGATAATAGGATAGGATAGAGGATAGGATAGGGTAGAGGATAGGATAGGATAGAGGATAGGATAGGATAGATGATAGGATAGGATAGGGGATAGGATAAGATAGAGGATAGGATAGGATAGAGGATAGGATAGGATAGAGGATAGGATAGGATAGAGGATAGGATAGGATAGAGGATAGGATAGGATAGAGGATAGGATAGGATAGAGGACAGGATAGGATAGGATAGAGGATAGGATACGATAGAGGATACGATAGGATAGGATAGAGGATAGGATACGATAGAGGATACGATAGGATAGGATAGAGGATAGGATACGATAGAGGATACGATAGGATAGGATAGAGGATAGGATAGGATAGAGGATAGGATAGGATAGAGGATAGGATAGGGTAGAGGATAGGATAGGATAGAGGATAGGATAGGATAGATGATAGGATAGGATAGAGGATAGGATAAGATAGAGGATAGGATAGGATGGAGGATAGGATAGGATAGAGGATAGGATAGGATACAGGATAGGATAGGATAGAGGATAGGATAGGATAGGATAGAGGATAGGATACGATAGAGGATACGATAGGATAGGATAGAGGATAGGATACGATAGAGGATACGATAGGATAGGATAGAGGATAGGATAGGATAGAGGATAGGATAGGATAGAGGATAGGATAGGATAGAGGATAGGATAGGATAGAGGATAGGATAGGATAGAGGATAGGATAGGATAGAGGATAGGATAGAGGATAGGATAGGATAGAGGATAGGATAGGATAGAGCATAGGATACGATACAGGATAGGATAGAGGATAGGATAGGGTAGAGGATAGGATAGGATAGAGGATAGGATATGATAAAGGATAGGATAGCATAGAGGATAGGATAGGATAGAGGATATGATAGGATAGAGGATAGGATAGTATAGAGGATAGGATAGGATAGAGGATAGGATAGGATAGAGGATAGGATGCGATAGAGGATAGGATAGGATAGAGGATAGGAAAGGATAGAGGATAGGATAGTATAGAGTATAGGATAGGATAGAGGATAGGATTAGATAGAGGATAGGATAGGATAGAGGATAGGATAGGATAGATGATAGGATAGGATAGAGGATAGGATAAGATAGAGGATACGATAGGATAGATGATATTATAGGAAAGAGGAAAGGATATGATAGAGGATACGATATTGTAGAGGATAGGATAGGATAGAGGATAGGATAGGATAGAGGATAGGATAGGATAGAGGATAGGATAAGATAGAGGATAGGATAGGATAGATGATAGGATAGGATAGAGGATAGGATAAGATAGAGGATAGGATAGGATAGGATAGAGGATAGGATGGGATAGAGGATAGGATAGGATAGAGGATAGGATAGGATAGAGGATAGGATAGGATATAGGATAGGATAGGGTAGAGGATAGGATAGGATAGAGGATAGGATAGGATAGATGATAGGATAGGATAGAGGATAGGATAAGATAGAGGATAGGATAGGATAGGATAGAGGATAGGATACGATAGAGGATACGATAGGATAGGATAGAGGATAGGATACGATAGAGGATACGATAGGATAGGATAGAGGATAGGATACGATAGAGGATACGATAGGATAGGATAGAGGATAGGATAGGATAGAGGATAGGATAGGATAGAGGATAGGATAGGGTAGAGGATAGGATAGGATAGAGGATAGGATAAGATAGAGGATAGGATAGGATGGAGGATAGGATAGGATAGAGGATAGGATAGGATACAGGATAGGATAGGATAGAGGATAGGATAGGATAGGATAGAGGATAGGATACGATAGAGGATACGATAGGATAGGATAGAGGATAGGATACGATAGAGGATACGATAGGATAGGATAGAGGATAGGATAGGATAGAGGATCGGATAGGATAGAGGATTGGATAGGATAGAGAATATGATACGGTAGACGCTAGGGGATTGGATCGGATACAGGATAGGAGGCGGTAGAGGATAGGATAGGATAGGATGGAGAATAGGATAGGATAGAGGATAGGTTAGGATAGAGGATAGGATAGGATAGGATAGAGGATAGGATAGGATAGAGGATAGGATAGGATAGAGCATAAGATACGATAGAGGATAGGATAGAGGATAGGATAGGATAGAGGATAGGATAGGATAGAGGATAGGATAGGATAGAGGATAGGATAGAGGATAGGATAGTATAGAGGATAGGATAGGATAGAGGATAGGAGAGGATAGAGGATAGGATAGGATAGAGGATAGGATAGGATAGAGGATAGGATAGGATAGAGGATAGGATAGGATAGAGGATAGGATAGGATAGAGGATAGGATAGGACAGATGATATTATAGGAATGAGGATAGGATATGATAGAGGATAGGATAGGATAGAGGATAGGATAGGATAGAGGATAGGATAGGATACAGGATAGGATATGATAAAGGATAGGATAGCATAGAGGATAGGATAGGATAGAGGATATGATAGGATAGAGGATAGGATAGTACAGAGGATAGGATAGGATAGAGGATAGGATAGGGTAGAGGATAGGATAGGATAGAGGATTGGATAGGATAGATGATAGGATAGGATAGGGGATAGGATAAGATAGAGGATAGGATAGGATAGAGGATAGGATAGGATAGAGGATAGGATAGGATAGAGGATAGGATAGGATAGAGGATAGGATAGGATAGAGGATAGGATAGGATAGAGGACAGGATAGGATAGGATAGAGGATAGGATACGATAGAGGATACGATAGGATAGGATAGAGGATAGGATACGATAGAGGATACGATAGGATAGGATAGAGGATAGGATAGGATAGAGGATAGGATAGGGTAGAGGATAGGATAGGATAGAGGATAGGATAGGATAGATGATAGGATAGGATAGAGGATAGGATAAGATAGAGGATAGGATAGGATGGAGGATAGGATGGAGGATAGGATAGGATAGAGGATAGGATAGGATACAGGATAGGATAGGATAGAGGATAGGATAGGATAGGATAGAGGATAGGATACGATAGAGGATACGATAGGATAGGATAGAGGATAGGATACGATAGAGGATACGATAGGATAGGATAGAGGATAGGATAGGATAGAGGATAGGATAGGATAGAGGATAGGATAGGATAGAGGATAGGATAGGATAGAGGATAGGATAGGATAGAGGATAGGATAGGATAGAGGATAGGATAGGATAGAGGATAGGATAGAGGATAGGATAGGATAGAGGATAGGATAGGATAGAGCATAGGATACGATACAGGATAGGATAGAGGATAGGATAGGGTAGAGGATAGGATAGGATAGAGGATAGGATATGATAAAGGATAGGATAGCATAGAGGATAGGATAGGATAGAGGATATGATAGGATAGAGGATAGGATAGTATAGAGGATAGGATAGGATAGAGGATAGGATAGGATAGAGGATAGGATGCGATAGAGGATAGGATAGGATAGAGGATAGGAAAGGATAGAGGATAGGATAGTATAGAGTATAGGATAGGATAGAGGATAGGATTAGATAGAGGATAGGATAGGATAGAGGATAGGATAGGAAAGAGGAAAGGATATGATAGAGGATACGATATTGTAGAGGATAAGATAGGATAGAGGATAGGATAGGATAGAGGATAGGATAGGATAGAGGATAGGATAAGATAGAGGATAGGATAGGATAGATGATAGGATAGGATAGAGGATAGGATAAGATAGAGGATAGGATAGGATAGGATAGAGGATAGGATGGGATAGAGGATAGGATAGGATAGAGGATAGGATAGGATAGAGGATAGGATAGGATATAGGATAGGATAGGGTAGAGGATAGGATAGGATAGAGGAAAGGATAGGATAGATGATAGGATAGGATAGAGGATAGGATAAGATAGAGGATAGGATAGGATAGGATAGAGGATAGGATACGATAGAGGATACGATAGGATAGGATAGAGGATAGGATACGATAGAGGATACGATAGGATAGGATAGAGGATAGGATACGATAGAGGATACGATAGGATAGGATAGAGGATAGGATAGGATAGAGGATAGGATAGGATAGAGGATAGGATAGGGTAGAGGATAGGATAGGATAGAGGATAGGATAAGATAGAGGATAGGATAGGATGGAGGATAGGATAGGATAGAGGATAGGATAGGATACAGGATAGGATAGGATAGAGGATAGGATAGGATAGGATAGAGGATAGGATACGATAGAGGATACGATAGGATAGGATAGAGGATAGGATACGATAGAGGATACGATAGGATAGGATAGAGGATAGGATAGGATAGAGGATCGGATAGGATAGAGGATTGGATAGGATAGAGAATATGATACGGTAGACGCTAGGGGATTGGATCGGATACAGGATAGGAGGCGGTAGAGGATAGGATAGGATAGGATGGAGAATAGGATAGGATAGAGGATAGGTTAGGATAGAGGATAGGATAGGATAGGATAGAGGATAGGATAGGATAGAGGATAGGATAGGATAGAGCATAAGATACGATAGAGGATAGGATAGAGGATAGGATAGGATAGAGGATAGGATAGGATAGAGGATAGGATAGGATAGAGGATAGGATAGAGGATAGGATAGTATAGAGGATAGGATAAGATAGAGGATAGGATAGGATAGATGATAGGATAGGATAGAGGATAGGATAAGATAGAGGATAGGATAGGATAGGATAGAGGATAGGATGGGATAGAGGATAGGATAGGATAGAGGATAGGATAGGATAGAGGATAGGATAGGATATAGGATAGGATAGGGTAGAGGATAGGATAGGATAGAGGAAAGGATAGGATAGATGATAGGATAGGATAGAGGATAGGATAAGATAGAGGATAGGATAGGATAGGATAGAGGATAGGATACGATAGAGGATACGATAGGATAGGATAGAGGATAGGATACGATAGAGGATACGATAGGATAGGATAGAGGATAGGATACGATAGAGGATACGATAGGATAGGATAGAGGATAGGATAGGATAGAGGATAGGATAGGATAGAGGATAGGATAGGGTAGAGGATAGGATAGGATAGAGGATAGGATAAGATAGAGGATAGGATAGGATGGAGGATAGGATAGGATAGAGGATAGGATAGGATACAGGATAGGATAGGATAGAGGATAGGATAGGATAGGATAGAGGATAGGATACGATAGAGGATACGATAGGATAGGATAGAGGATAGGATACGATAGAGGATACGATAGGATAGGATAGAGGATAGGATAGGATAGAGGATCGGATAGGATAGAGGATTGGATAGGATAGAGAATATGATACGGTAGACGCTAGGGGATTGGATCGGATACAGGATAGGAGGCGGTAGAGGATAGGATAGGATAGGATGGAGAATAGGATAGGATAGAGGATAGGTTAGGATAGAGGATAGGATAGGATAGGATAGAGGATAGGATAGGATAGAGGATAGGATAGGATAGAGCATAAGATACGATAAAGGATAGGATAGAGGATAGGATAGGATAGAGGATAGGATAGGATAGAGGATAGGATAGGATAGAGGATAGGATAGGATAGAGGATAGGATAGAGGAGAGGATAGTATAGAGGATAGGATAGGATAGAGGATAGGAGAGGATAGAGGATAGGATAGGATAGAGGATAGGATAGGATAGAGGATAGGATAGGATAGAGGATAGGATAGGATAGAGGATAGGATAGGACAGATGATATTATAGGAATGAGGATAGGATATGATAGAGGATAGGATAGGATAGAGGATAGGATAGGATAGAGGATAGGATAGGATAGAGGATAGGATAGGATAGAGGATATGATAGGATAGAGGATAGGATAGTATAGAGGATAGGATAGGATAGAGCATAGGATAGGATAGAGGATAGGATGCGATAGAGGATACGAAAGGATAGGATAGAGGGTAGGATAGGATAGAGGATAGGATAGGATAGAGGATAGGAGAGGATATAGGATAGGATATGATAGAGGATAGGATAGGATAGAGGATAGGATAGGATAGAGGATAGGATAGTATAGAGGATAGGATAAGATAGAGGATATGATAGGATAGACGATAGGATAGGATAGAGGATAGGATATGATAGAGGATAGGATAGGATAGAGGATAGGATAGGATAGAGGATAGGATAGGATAGATGATAGGATAGGATAGAGGATAGGATAAGATAGAGGATACGATAGGATAGATGATATTATAGGAAAGAGGAAAGGATATGATAGAGGATACGATATTGTAGAGGATAGGATAGGATAGAGGATAGGATAGGATAGAGGATAGGATATGATAGAGGATAGGATAGGATAGAAGATAGGATAGGATAGATGATAGGATAGGATAGAGGATAGGATAAGATAGAGGATAAGATAGGATAGAGGATAGGATAGGATAGAGGATAGGATAGGATAGAGGATGGGATAGGGTAGAGTATAGGATAGGATAGAGGATAGGATAGGATAGAGGATAGGATAGGATAGATGATAGGATAGGATAGAGGATAGGATAGGATAGAGGATAGGATAAGATAGAGGATAGGATAGGATAGATGATAGGATAGGATAGAGGATAGGATAAGATAGAGGATAGGATAGGATAGGATAGAGGATAGGATGGGAGAGAGGATAGGATAGGATAGAGGATAGGATAGGATAGAGGATAGGATAGGATAGAGGATAGGATAGGATACAGGATAGGATAGGATAGAGGATAGGATAGGATAGGATAGAGGATAGGATACGATAGAGGATACGATAGGATAGGATAGAGGATAGGATACGATAGAGGATACGATAGGATAGGATAGAGGATAGGATAGGATAGAGGATCGGATAGGATAGAGGATTGGGTAGGATAGAGAATATGATACGGTAGACGCTAGGGGATTGGATTGGTTACAGGATAGGAGGCGGTAGAGGATAGGATAGGATAGGATGGAGAATAGGATAGGATAGAGAATAGGTTAGGATAGAGGATAGGATAGGATAGGATAGAGGATAGGATAGGATAGAGGATAGGATAGGATAGAGGATAGGATAGGATAGAGCATAGGATACGATACGGGATAGGATAGGGGATTGGATAGGATAGAGGATAGGATAGGACAGATGATATTATAGGAATGAGGATAGGATATGATAGAGGATAGGATAGGATAGAGGATAGGATAGGATAGAGGATAGGATAGGATAGAGGATAGGATAGGATAGAGGATAGGATATGATAAAGGATAGGATAGAGGATAGGATATGATAAAGGATAGGATAGCATAGAGGATAGGATAGGATAGAGGATATGATAGGATAGAGGATAGGATAGTATAGAGGATAGGATAGGATAGAGGATAGGATAGGATAGAGGATAGGATGCGATAGAGGATACGAAAGGATAGGATAGAGGGTAGGATAGGATAGAGGATAGGATAGGATAGAGGATAGGAGAGGATAGAGGATAGGATATGATAGAGGATAGGATAGGATAGAGGATAGGATAGGATAGAGGATAGGATAGTATAGAGGATAGGATAAGATAGAGGATATGATAGGATAGACGATAGGATAGGATAGAGGATAGGATAGGATAGATGATAGGATAGGATAGAGGATAGGATAGGATAGAGGATAGGATAAGATAGAGGATACGATAGGATAGATGATATTATAGGAAAGAGGAAAGGATATGATAGAGGATACGATATTGTAGAGGATAGGATAGGATAGAGGATAGGATAGGATAGAGGATAGGATAGGATAGAGGATAGGATATGATAGAGGATAGGATAGGATAGAAGATAGGATAGGATAGAGGATAGGATAGGGTAGAGGATAGGATGAGAGCGAATCGAAATCTCACCGAGCTAACATCGTAAGAGAGCATAGAAACGCGAAAATTTCAACCGCACTCGCGAGTTTTACTTTAATTTATTCTTACTCGAAATAATAAGTATGAGTATATATAAAAGTAAAAAGTGAGTGGAAAATTCAAAACCAAAAGGACTATAAAGCCAAAACGCGAATAAAGACGCGATTCACGCGGAGTTCGGGTTAAAAACCCCTCAGGGGCGGATAAACTCCTAAGAGGAAAATAACTTGAAAGAAAATAGCAGATCATCAACTATAGAATCTCGAAAAACCAAACGCGAACATCTGAAAAAGAAAAAGAAAAGATTAAACTCTTAAAATTAAATCGGGTACACTTACGTGAAAATAAGATACTTCCAGCAAAATCCGGGAAACGGGAGTGCCGAAAAACTGCATATACCTGAAAAGAAAGAAATAGAAAAAGACTAGAAGTTTTTAAAAATAGTAGAGATGTCAATTAAATTTTAAAAATAAATAAATAATTAAAACCGGTGAAATAACAGTGTTAGAAAACGAACAATTACACTCGATAGATTAATACCAAGTGGACTATAAAGCAGTTTAGAATTTCCAAGTGTCAAGTGACGAGAGAGATAGAGAGAAAATACATAGAACAAGAGAGGATAGAGAACACCCGAAAGGCCAAGCCGAGAAGTTCACACAACGTGAGGGGTCGGTCGGACGGTGTTACCTAAAGTAAGGTAGGAACTAGAAGAGTTAAAACCGCAGAGGGATAACCAGTAGTAATTATACACCGGATATAAAGTCTTAGGAGAAAGAGATAGAACTCGGGTAAAATACAAAAATAGGCCGATCTCAATAAAATTTTAGGGCCGCCCATTTCGAAGGGTGGCGAGTCGAAGGGGGTCGGAAAGGAGAAGTTATTCTCCCCCCCGAAAACTTTTTTGCTCTGCACCCACCCATTTCGGAGATATAGCGATTAGCAGGCTTATTTTACGGAAATTAGGGAAACGGACCAGACGAAAGTAAAGTGCTCGCCCGTACCGTTACAACGAGCCGCTGAACGCCGGAATCGGTGAAAGTTGAAAATTAGCGTGCATACCGGGTGACCAAATAATTTCGGATCCTAAAAAATCTGAGTACGTGGGTCGACTCGTTAGGGGAATCTAAGGGGTGTCTGTGATCTGGGGAACACGGTTCCCCAAGGCAAAAAATTTGTCGAAACCCCCCCCCCCCTTTTCGAGATAACAACACGGACAAGGGGAAGGAGCTGATTCTCGAAAAAACTTTCAACGAGGCAAGTTACGCATTCAACGAGGGCTTTACAAACATATAAGAATAAGTGGGGGTCAACTATCCAAAAACCCCCACTTCCCTCTTGCGAAATCCAGAAATTAGCAGAATTTTAGCATTTCTTAGCGTTTTTTCGTCACTTTCAGACGATTTTAGATAATTCGAAGCGATTTTAGAATTTTTCCCGTCGATCGCACGAGATTTCTTAAAAAATTCTTACAATTTTGCGAATTTCGTCAAATTTTCGTAGCTAGTAGGTAGAGAGAATATCGTAGCCGCTAAGTAGATTTCTGCGGACCTCGGCGATTCTGTGCGAATTTTTAGATAAGATAGGTTAGGTTAATAGAAAAAATTAGAATTACAACTGTTTGTGTTGGTTTTTTTTGGTTTTTGGTTAATAAGGTTTAGCTAGTAAATTTTTAGAGTTTAGGTTTTAGATTTGTAATCTTAGGGTTAATCTCGAGTTTAGTTACTTTAAGTGTTAGTATATATAAAATAGATTAAGTTTAAGCGAATCGATTAGATTAAATTAAATTAAGTACATGCGCGACCAGCGATAATAGATTTTTAACGATTTTGTAGAAATTGAAAAGTTAAATAGAGGCAAATACCTTTAAAAAAAAAAAAAAAAAAAGGGTAGAGGATAGGATAGGATAGAGGATAGGATAGGATAGATGATAGGATAGGATAGAGGATAGGATAAGATAGAGGATAGGATAGGATGGAGGATAGGATAGGATAGAGGATAGGATAGGATACAGGATAGGATAGGATAGAGGATAGGATAGGATAGGATAGAGGATAGGATACGATAGAGGATACGATAGGATAGGATAGAGGATAGGATACGATAGAGGATACGATAGGATAGGATAGAGGATAGGATAGGATAGAGGATCGGATAGGATAGAGGATTGGATAGGATAGAGAATATGATACGGTAGACGCTAGGGGATTGGATCGGGTACAGGATAGGAGGCGGTAGAGGATAGGATAGGATAGGATGGAGAATAGGATAGGATAGAGGATAGGTTAGGATAGAGGATAGGATAGGATAGGATAGAGGATAGGATAGGATAGAGGATAGGATAGGATAGAGGATATGATAGGATAGAGGATAGGATAGTATAGAGGATAGGATAGGATAGAGGATAGGATAGGATAGAGGATAGGATGCGATAGAGGATACGAAAGGATAGGATAGAGGGTAGGATAGGATAGAGGATAGGATAGGATAGAGGATAGGAGAGGATAGAGGATAGGATATGATAGAGGATAGGATAGGATAGAGGATAGGATAGGATAGAGGATAGGATAGTATAGAGGATAGGATAAGATAGAGGATATGATAGGATAGACGATAGGATAGGATAGAGGATAGGATATGATAGAGGATAGGATAGGATAGAGGATAGGATAGGATAGAGGATAGGATAGGATAGATGATAGGATAGGATAGAGGATAGGATAAGATAGAGGATACGATAGGATAGATGATATTATAGGAAAGAGGAAAGGATATGATAGAGGATACGATATTGTAGAGGATAGGATAGGATAGAGGATAGGATAGGATAGAGGATAGGATAGGATAGAGGATAGGATATGATAGAGGATAGGATAGGATAGAAGATAGGATAGGATAGATGATAGGATAGGATAGAGGATAGGATAAGATAGAGGATAAGATAGGATAGAGGATAGGATAGGATAGAGGATAGGATAGGATAGAGGATAGGATAGGGTAGAGTATAGGATAGGATAGAGGATAGGATAGGATAGATGATAGGATAGGATAGAGGATAGGATAAGATAGAGGATAGGATAGGATAGGATAGAGGATAGGATACGATAGAGGATACGATAGGATAGGATAGAGGATAGGATACGATAGAGGATACGATAGGATAGGATAGAGGATAGGATAGGATAGAGGATCGGATAGGATAGAGGATTGGATAGGATAGAGAATATGATACGGTAGACGCTAGGGGATTGGATCGGGTACAGGATAGGAGGCGGTAGAGGATAGGATAGGATAGGATGGAGAATAGGATAGGATAGAGGATAGGTTAGGATAGAGGATAGGATAGGATAGGATAGAGGATAGGATAGGATAGAGGATAGGATAGGATAGAGGATATGATAGGATAGAGGATAGGATAGTATAGAGGATAGGATAGGATAGAGGATAGGATAGGATAGAGGATAGGATGCGATAGAGGATACGAAAGGATAGGATAGAGGGTAGGATAGGATAGAGGATAGGATAGGATAGAGGATAGGAGAGGATAGAGGATAGGATATGATAGAGGATAGGATAGGATAGAGGATAGGATAGGATAGAGGATAGGATAGTATAGAGGATAGGATAAGATAGAGGATATGATAGGATAGACGATAGGATAGGATAGAGGATAGGATATGATAGAGGATAGGATAGGATAGAGGATAGGATAGGATAGAGGATAGGATAGGATAGATGATAGGATAGGATAGAGGATAGGATAAGATAGAGGATACGATAGGATAGATGATATTATAGGAAAGAGGAAAGGATATGATAGAGGATACGATATTGTAGAGGATAGGATAGGATAGAGGATAGGATAGGATAGAGGATAGGATAGGATAGAGGATAGGATATGATAGAGGATAGGATAGGATAGAAGATAGGATAGGATAGATGATAGGATAGGATAGAGGATAGGATAAGATAGAGGATAAGATAGGATAGAGGATAGGATAGGATAGAGGATAGGATAGGATAGAGGATAGGATAGGGTAGAGTATAGGATAGGATAGAGGATAGGATAGGATAGATGATAGGATAGGATAGAGGATAGGATAAGATAGAGGATAGGATAGGATAGGATAGAGGATAGGATAGGATAGGATAGAGGATAGGATACGATAGAGGATACGATAGGATAGGATAGAGGATAGGATACGATAGAGGATACGATAGGATAGGATAGAGGATAGGATAGGATAGAGGATAGGATAGGATAGAGGATAGGATAGGATAGAGGATAGGATAGGATAGAGGATAGGATAGGATAGAGGATAGGATAGGATAGAGGATAGGATAGGATAGAGCATAGGATACGATACAGGATAGGATAAGATAGAGGATACGATAGGATAGATGATATTATAGGAAAGAGGAAAGGATATGATAGAGGATACGATATTGTAGAGGATAGGATAGGATAGAGGATAGGATAGGATAGAGGATAGGATAGGATAGAGGATAGGATATGATAGAGGATAGGATAGGATAGAAGATAGGATAGGATAGATGATAGGATAGGATAGAGGATAGGATAAGATAGAGGATAAGATAGGATAGAGGATAGGATAGGATAGAGGATAGGATAGGATAGAGGATAGGATAGGGTAGAGTATAGGATAGGATAGAGGATAGGATAGGATAGTATAGAGGATAGGATAGGATAGAGGAGGGGATAGGATAGAGGATAGGATAAGATAGAGGATATGATAGGATAGACGATAGGATAGGATAGAGGATAGGATAGGATCGAGGATAGGATAGGACAGAGGATACGATAGGATAGGATAGAGAATAGGATAGAATAGAGGATAGGATAGTATAGAGGATAGGATAGGATAGAGGATAGGATAGGATAGAGGATAGGATAGTATAGGGGATAGGATAGGATAGAGGATAGGATAAGATAGAGGATACGATAGGATAGATGATATTATAGGAAAGAGGAAAGGATATGATAGAGGATACGATATTGTAGAGGATAGGATAGGATAGAGGATAGGATAGGATAGAGAATAGGATAGGATAGACGATAGGATAGGATAGAGGATAGGACAGGATAGAGGATAGGATAGGATAGAGAATAGGATAGGATAGAGGATAGGATAGGATAGAGGATAGGATAGGATAGAGGATAGGATAGGATAGAGGATAGGATAGGATAGAGGATAGGATATGATAGAGGATAGGATAGGATAGAAGATAGGATAGGATAGATGATAGGATAGGATAGAGGATAAGATAGGATAGAGGATAGGATAGGATAGAGGATAGGATAAGATAGAGGATAGGATAAGATAGAGGATAAGATAGGATAGAGGATAGGATAGGATAGAGGATAGGATATGATAGAGGATAGGATAGGATAGAAGATAGGATCGGATAGAGGATAGGATAGAGGATTGGATAGGATAGAGGATAGGATAAGATAGAGGATAGGATAGGATAGAGGATAGGATAGGATAGAGGATAGGAAAGGATAGAGGATAGGATAGAATAGAGGATAGGATAGGATAGAGGATAGGATTAGATAGAGGATAGGATAGGATAGAGGATAGGATAGGATAGAGGATAGGATGGGATAGAGGATAGGATAGGATAGAGGATAGGATAGGATAGAGGATAGGATAGGATAGAGGATAGGATAGGATAGAGGATAGGATAGGATAGAGGATAGGATAGGATAGAGGATAGGATCGGATAGAGGATAGGATAGGATAGAGGATAAGATCGGATAGAGGATAGGATAGGGGATTGGATAGGATAGAGGATAGGATAGGATAGAGGATAGGATAGGATACAGGATAGGATAGGATAGAGCATAGGATAGGATAGAGGATAGGATATGATAGAGGATATGATAGGATAGAGCATAGGATAGGATAGAGGATAGGATAGGGGATTGGATAGGATAGAGGATAGGATAGGACAGATGATATTATAGGAATGAGGATAGGATAGGATAGAGGATAGGATAGGATAGTATAGAGGATAGGATAGGATAGAGGAGGGGATAGGATAGAGGATAGGATAAGATAGAGGATATGATAGGATAGACGATAGGATAGGATAGAGGATAGGATAGGATCGAGGATAGGATAGGACAGAGGATACGATAGGATAGGATAGAGAATAGGATAGAATAGAGGATAGGATAGTATAGAGGATAGGATAGGATAGAGGATAGGATAGGATAGAGGATAGGATAGTATAGGGGATAGGATAGGATAGAGGATAGGATAAGATAGAGGATACGATAGGATAGATGATATTATAGGAAAGAGGAAAGGATATGATAGAGGATACGATATTGTAGAGGATAGGATAGAATAGAGGATAGGATAGGATAGAGGATAGGATAGGATAGAGGATAGGATATGATAGAGGATAGGATAGGATAGAGGATAGGATAGGATAGAGGATAGGATAGGATAGAGGATAGGATAGGATAGAGGATAGGATAGGATAGATGATAGGATAGGATAGAGGATAGGATATGATAGAGGATAGGATAGGATAGAAGATAGGATAGGATAGATGATAGGATAGGATAGAGGATAGGATAAGATAGAGGATAGGATAAGATAGAGGATAAGATAGGATAGAGGATAGGATAGGATAGAGGATAGGATAGGATAGAGGATAGGAAAGGATAGAGGATAGGATAGGATAGAAGATAGGATAGGATAGATGATAGGATAGGATAGAGGATAAGATAGGATAGAGGATAGGATAGGATAGAGGATAGGATAAGATAGAGGATAGGATAAGATAGAGGATAAGATAGGATAGAGGATAGGATAGGATAGAGGATAGGATAGGATAGAGGATAGGAAAGGATAGAGGATAGGATAGTATAGAGGATAGGATAGGATAGAGGATAGGATTAGATAGAGGATAGGATAGGATAGAGGATAGGATAGGATAGAGGATAGGATGGGATAGAGGATAGGATAGGATAGAGGATAGGATAGGATAGAGGATAGGATAGGATAGAGGATAGGATACGATAGAGGATAGGATAGGATAGAGGATAGGATATGATAGAGGATACGATATTATAGAGGATAGGATAGGATAGAGGATAGGATAGGATAGAGGATAGGATAGGATAGAGGATAGGATCGGATAGAGGATAGGATAGGATAGAGGATAAGATCGGATAGAGGATAGGATAGGGGATTGGATAGGATAGAGGATAGGATAGGACAGATGATATTATAGGAATGAGGATAGGATAGGATAGAGGATAGGATAGGATAGTATAGAGGATAGGATAGGATAGAGGAGGGGATAGGATAGAGGATAGGATAAGATAGAGGATATGATAGGATAGACGATAGGATAGGATAGAGGATAGGATAGGATCGAGGATAGGATAGGACAGAGGATACGATAGGATAGGATAGAGAATAGGATAGAATAGAGGATAGGATAGTATAGAGGATAGGATAGGATAGAGGATAGGATAGGATAGAGGATAGGTTAGGATAGAGCATAGGATACGATAGAGGATAGGATAGGGGATTGGATAGGATAGAGGATAGGATAGGACAGATGATATTATAGGAATGGGGATAGGATATGATAGAGGATAGGATAGGATAGAGGATAGGATAGGATAGAGGATAGGATAGGATAGAGGATAGGATAGGATAGAGCATAGGATAAGATAGAGGATATGATAGGATAGAGGATTGGATAGTATAGAGGATAGGATAGGATAGAGGATAGGATAGGATAGAGGATAGGAAAGGATAGAGGATAGGATAGGATAAAGGATAGGATAGGATAGAGGATAGGATAAGATAGAGGATAGGATAGGATAGAGGATAGGATAGGATAGATGATAGGATGGGATAGAGGATAGGATAGGATAGATAATAGGATAGGATAGAGGATAGGATAGGGTAGAGGATAGGATAGGATAGAGGATAGGATAGGATAGATGATAGGATAGGATAGGGGATAGGATAAGATAGAGGATAGGATAGGATAGAGGATAGGATAGGATAGAGGATAGGATAGGATAGAGGATAGGATAGGATAGAGGATAGGATAGGATAGAGGATAGGATAGGATAGAGGATAGGATAGGATAGAGGACAGGATAGGATAGGATAGAGGATAGGATACGATAGAGGATACGATAGGATAGGATAGAGGATAGGATACGATAGAGGATACGATAGGATAGGATAGAGGATAGGATACGATAGAGGATACGATAGGATAGGATAGAGGATAGGATACGATAGAGGATACGATAGGATAGGATAGAGGATAGGATAGGATAGAGGATAGGATAGGATAGAGGATAGGATAGGGTAGAGGATAGGATAGGATAGAGGATAGGATAGGATAGATGATAGGATAGGATAGAGGATAGGATAAGATAGAGGATAGGATAGGATGGAGGATAGGATAGGATAGAGGATAGGATAGGATACAGGATAGGATAGGATAGAGGATAGGATAGGATAGGATAGAGGATAGGATACGATAGAGGATACGATAGGATAGGATAGAGGATAGGATACGATAGAGGATACGATAGGATAGGATAGAGGATAGGATAGGATAGAGGATAGGATAGGATAGAGGATAGGATAGGATAGAGGATAGGATAGGATAGAGGATAGGATAGGATAGAGGATAGGATAGGATAGAGGATAGGATAGGATAGAGGATAGGATAGAGGATAGGATAGGATAGAGGATAGGATAGGATAGAGCATAGGATACGATACAGGATAGGATAGAGGATAGGATAGGGTAGAGGATAGGATAGGATAGAGGATAGGATATGATAAAGGATAGGATAGCATAGAGGATAGGATAGGATAGAGGATATGATAGGATAGAGGATAGGATAGTATAGAGGATAGGATAGGATAGAGGATAGGATAGGATAGAGGATAGGATGCGATAGAGGATAGGATAGGATAGAGGATAGGAAAGGATAGAGGATAGGATAGTATAGAGTATAGGATAGGATAGAGGATAGGATTAGATAGAGGATAGGATAGGATAGAGGATAGGATAGGATACATGATAGGATAGGATAGAGGATAGGATAAGATAGAGGATACGATAGGATAGATGATATTATAGGAAAGAGGAAAGGATATGATAGAGGATACGATATTGTAGAGGATAGGATAGGATAGAGGATAGGATAGGATAGAGGATAGGATAGGATAGAGGATAGGATAAGATAGAGGATAGGATAGGATAGATGATAGGATAGGATAGAGGATAGGATAAGATAGAGGATAGGATAGGATAGGATAGAGGATAGGATGGGATAGAGGATAGGATAGGATAGAGGATAGGATAGGATAGAGGATAGGATAGGATATAGGATAGGATAGGGTAGAGGATAGGATAGGATAGAGGATAGGATAGGATAGATGATAGGATAGGATAGAGGATAGGATAAGATAGAGGATAGGATAGGATAGGATAGAGGATAGGATACGATAGAGGATACGATAGGATAGGATAGAGGATAGGATACGATAGAGGATACGATAGGATAGGATAGAGGATATGATACGATAGAGGATACGATAGGATAGGATAGAGGATAGGATAGGATAGAGGATAGGATAGGATAGAGGATAGGATAGGGTAGAGGATAGGATAGGATAGAGGATAGGATAAGATAGAGGATAGGATAGGATGGAGGATAGGATAGGATAGAGGATAGGATAGGATACAGGATAGGATAGGATAGAGGATAGGATAGGATAGGATAGAGGATAGGATACGATAGAGGATACGATAGGATAGGATAGAGGATAGGATAGGATAGAGGATCGGATAGGATAGAGGATTGGATAGGATAGAGAATATGATACGGTAGACGCTAGGGGATTGGATCGGATACAGGATAGGAGGCGGTAGAGGATAGGATAGGATAGGATGGAGAATAGGATAGGATAGAGGATAGGTTAGGATAGAGGATAGGATAGGATAGGATAGAGGATAGGATAGGATAGAGGATAGGATAGGATAGAGCATAAGATACGATAGAGGATAGGATAGAGGATAGGATAGGATAGAGGATAGGATAGGATAGAGGATAGGATAGAGGATAGGATAGTATAGAGGATAGGATAGGATAGAGGATAGGAGAGGATAGAGGATAGGATAGGATAGAGGATAGGATAGGATAGAGGATAGGATAGGATAGAGGATAGGATAGGATAGAGGATAGGATAGGATAGAGGATAGGATAGGACAGATGATATTATAGGAATGAGGATAGGATATGATAGAGGATAGGATAGGATAGAGGATAGGATAGGATAGAGGATAGGATAGGATACAGGATAGGATATGATAAAGGATAGGATAGCATAGAGGATAGGATAGGATAGAGGATATGATAGGATAGAGGATAGGATAGTACAGAGGATAGGATAGGATAGAGGATAGGATAGGGTAGAGGATAGGATAGGATAGAGGATTGGATAGGATAGATGATAGGATAGGATAGGGGATAGGATAAGATAGAGGATAGGATAGGATAGAGGATAGGATAGGATAGAGGATAGGATAGGATAGAGGATAGGATAGGATAGAGGATAGGATAGGATAGAGGATAGGATAGGATAGAGGACAGGATAGGATAGGATAGAGGATAGGATACGATAGAGGATACGATAGGATAGGATAGAGGATAGGATACGATAGAGGATACGATAGGATAGGATAGAGGATAGGATAGGATAGAGGATAGGATAGGGTAGAGGATAGGATAGGATAGAGGATAGGATAGGATAGATGATAGGATAGGATAGAGGATAGGATAAGATAGAGGATAGGATAGGATGGAGGATAGGATGGAGGATAGGATAGGATAGAGGATAGGATAGGATACAGGATAGGATAGGATAGAGGATAGGATAGGATAGGATAGAGGATAGGATACGATAGAGGATACGATAGGATAGGATAGAGGATAGGATACGATAGAGGATACGATAGGATAGGATAGAGGATAGGATAGGATAGAGGATAGGATAGGATAGAGGATAGGATAGGATAGAGGATAGGATAGGATAGAGGATAGGATAGGATAGAGGATAGGATAGGATAGAGGATAGGATAGAGGATAGGATAGGATAGAGGATAGGATAGGATAGAGCATAGGATACGATACAGGATAGGATAGAGGATAGGATAGGGTAGAGGATAGGATAGGATAGAGGATAGGATATGATAAAGGATAGGATAGCATAGAGGATAGGATAGGATAGAGGATATGATAGGATAGAGGATAGGATAGTATAGAGGATAGGATAGGATAGAGGATAGGATAGGATAGAGGATAGGATGCGATAGAGGATAGGATAGGATAGAGGATAGGAAAGGATAGAGGATAGGATAGTATAGAGTATAGGATAGGATAGAGGATAGGATTAGATAGAGGATAGGATAGGATAGAGGATAGGATAGGAAAGAGGAAAGGATATGATAGAGGATACGATATTGTAGAGGATAAGATAGGATAGAGGATAGGATAGGATAGAGGATAGGATAGGATAGAGGATAGGATAAGATAGAGGATAGGATAGGATAGATGATAGGATAGGATAGAGGATAGGATAGGATAGAGGATAGGATAGGATAGAGGATAGGATAGGATATAGGATAGGATAGGGTAGAGGATAGGATAGGATAGAGGAAAGGATAGGATAGATGATAGGATAGGATAGAGGATAGGATAAGATAGAGGATAGGATAGGATAGGATAGAGGATAGGATACGATAGAGGATACGATAGGATAGGATAGAGGATAGGATACGATAGAGGATACGATAGGATAGGATAGAGGATAGGATACGATAGAGGATACGATAGGATAGGATAGAGGATAGGATAGGATAGAGGATAGGATAGGATAGAGGATAGGATAGGGTAGAGGATAGGATAGGATAGAGGATAGGATAAGATAGAGGATAGGATAGGATGGAGGATAGGATAGGATAGAGGATAGGATAGGATACAGGATAGGATAGGATAGAGGATAGGATAGGATAGGATAGAGGATAGGATACGATAGAGGATACGATAGGATAGGATAGAGGATAGGATACGATAGAGGATACGATAGGATAGGATAGAGGATAGGATAGGATAGAGGATCGGATAGGATAGAGGATTGGATAGGATAGAGAATATGATACGGTAGACGCTAGGGGATTGGATCGGATACAGGATAGGAGGCGGTAGAGGATAGGATAGGATAGGATGGAGAATAGGATAGGATAGAGGATAGGTTAGGATAGAGGATAGGATAGGATAGGATAGAGGATAGGATAGGATAGAGGATAGGATAGGATAGAGCATAAGATACGATAGAGGATAGGATAGAGGATAGGATAGGATAGAGGATAGGATAGGATAGAGGATAGGATAGGATAGAGGATAGGATAGGATAGAGGATAGGATAGAGGATAGGATAGTATAGAGGATAGGATAGGATAGAGGATAGGAGAGGATAGAGGATAGGATAGGATAGAGGATAGGATAGGATAGAGGATAGGATAGGATAGAGGATAGGATAGGATAGAGGATAGGATAGGATAGAGGATAGGATAGGACAGATGATATTATAGGAATGAGGATAGGATATGATAGAGGATAGGATAGGATAGAGGATAGGATAGGATAGAGGATAGGATAGGATAGAGGATAGGATAGGATAGAGGATAGGATAGGATAGAGGATAGGATAGGATAGAGCATAGGATACGATACAGGATAGGATAGGGGATTGGATAGGATAGAGGATAGGATAGGACAGATGATATTATAGGAATGAGGATAGGATATGATAGAGGATAGGATAGGATAGAGGATAGGATAGGATAGAGGATAGGATATGATAGAGGATAGGATAGGATAGAGGATAGGATAGGATAGAGGATAGGTTAGGATAGAGGATAGGATAGTATAGGGGATAGGATATAATAGAGGATAGGATAGGATAGAGGATAGGATACGATAGAGGATACGATAGGATAGGATAGAGGATAGGATAGGATAGAGGATAGGATAGGATAGAGGGTAGGATAGGATAGAGGATAGGATAGGATAGAGGATAGGAGAGGATAGAGGATAGGATATGATAGAGGATAGGATAGGATAGAGGATAGGATAGCATAGAGGATAGGATAGTATAGAGGATAGGATAAGATAGAGGATATGATAGGATAGACGAGAGGATAGGATAGAGGATAGGATATGATAGAGGATAGGATAGGATAGAGGATAGGATAGGATAGAGGATAGGATAGGATAGATGATAGGATAGGATAGAGGATAGGATAAGATAGAGGATACGATAGGATAGATGATATTATAGGAAAGAGGAAAGGATATGATAGAGGATACGATATTGTAGAGGATAGGATAGGATAGAGGATAGGATAGGATAGAGGATAGGATAGGATAGAGGATAGGATAGGATAGATGATATTATAGGAAAGAGGAAAGGATATGATAGAGGATACGATATTGTAGAGGATAGGATAGGATAGAGGATAGGATAGGATAGAGGATAGGATAGGATAGAGGGTAGGATAGGATAGAGGATAGGATAGGATAGAGGATAGGAGAGGATAGAGGATAGGATATGATAGAGGATAGGATAGGATAGAGGATAGGATAGCATAGAGGATAGGATAGTATAGAGGATAGGATAAGATAGAGGATATGATAGGATAGACGAGAGGATAGGATAGAGGATAGGATATGATAGAGGATAGGATAGGATAGAGGATAGGATAGGATAGAGGATAGGATAGGATAGATGATAGGATAGGATAGAGGATAGGATAAGATAGAGGATACGATAGGATAGATGATATTATAGGAAAGAGGAAAGGATATGATAGAGGATACGATATTGTAGAGGATAGGATAGGATAGAGGATAGGATAGGATAGAGGATAGGATAGGATAGAGGATAGGATATGATAGAGGATAGGATAGGATAGAAGATAGGATAGGATAGATGATAGGATAGGATAGAGGATAGGATAAGATAGAGGATAAGATAGGATAGAGGATAGGATAGGATAGAGGATAGGATAGGATAGAGGATAGGATAGGGTAGAGTATAGGATAGGATAGAGGATAGGATAGGATAGATGATAGGATAGGATAGAGGATAGGATAAGATAGAGGATAGGATAGGATAGGATAGAGGATAGGATAGGATAGGATAGAGGATAGGATACGATAGAGGATACGATAGGATAGGATAGAGGATAGGATACGATAGAGGATACGATAGGATAGGATAGAGGATAGGATAGGATAGAGGATAGGATAGGATAGAGGATAGGATAGGATAGAGGATAGGATAGGATAGAGGATAGGATAGGATAGAGGATAGGATAGGATAGAGGATAGGATAGGATAGAGCATAGGATACGATACAGGATAGGATAGGGGATTGGATAGGATAGAGGATAGGATAGGACAGATGATATTATAGGAATGAGGATAGGATATGATAGAGGATAGGATAGGATAGAGGATAGGATAGGATAGAGGATAGGATATGATAGAGGATAGGATAGGATAGAGGATAGGATAGGATAGAGGATAGGTTAGGATAGAGGATAGGATAGTATAGGGGATAGGATATAATAGAGGATAGGATAGGATAGAGGATAGGATACGATAGAGGATACGATAGGATAGGATAGAGGATAGGATAGGATAGAGGATAGAATAGGATAGAGGATAGGATATGATAGAGGATAGGATAGGATAGAGGATAGGATAGGATAGAGGATGGGGTAGGATAGAGGATAGGATAGAATAGGGGATAGGATATAATAGAGGATAGGATAGGATAGAGGATAGGATACGATAGAGGATACGATAGGATAGGATAGAGGGTAGGATAGGATAGAGGATAGGATAGGATAGAGGATAGGATAGGATAGAGGATAGCATAGGATAGAGGATAGGATAGGATAGGATAGAGGATAGGATAGTATAGGGGATAGGATAGGATAGAGGATAGGATAGGAAAGAGGATAGGATGCGATAGAGGATACGAAAGGACAGGATAGAGGGTAGGATAGGATAGAGGATAGGATACGATAGAGGATAGGAGAGGATAGAGGATAGGATATGATAGAGGATATGATAGGATAGAGGATAGGATAGGATAGAGGATAGGATAGTTTAGAGGATAGGATAAGATAGAGCATATGACAGGATAGACGATAGGATAGGATAGAGGATAGGATATGATAGAGGATTGGATAGGATAGAGGATAGGATATGATAGACGATAGGATAGCATAGAGGATAGGATAGGACAGATGATATTATAGGAATGAGGATAGGATATGATAGAGGATACGATATTATAGAGGATAGGATAGGATAGAGGATAGGATACGATAGAGGATAGGATAGGATAGAGGATAGGATAGGATAGAGGATAGGATAAGATAGAGGATAGGATAGGATAGATGATAGGATAGAGGATAGGATAGTATAGAGGATAGGATAGGATAGAGGATAGGATAGGATAGAGCATAGGATACGATAGAGGATAGGATAGGGGATTGGATAGGATAGAGGATAGGATAGGACAGATGATATTATAGGAATGAGGATAGGATATGATAGAGGATAGGATAGGATAGAGGATAGGATAGGATAGAGGATAGGATATGATAGAGGATAGGATAGGATAGAGGATAGGATAGGATAGAAGATAGGTTAGGATAGAGGATAGGATAGTATAGGGGATAGGATATAATAGAGGATAGGATAGGATAGAGGATAGGATGCGATAGAGGATACGAAAGGATAGGATAGAGGGTAGGATAGGATAGAGGATAGGATAGGATAGAGGATAGGATAGGACAGATGATATTATAGGAATGAGGATATGATAGGATAGACGATAGGATAGGATAGAGGATAGGATATGATAGAGGATTGGGTAGGATAGAGGATAGGATATGATAGAGGATAGGATAGCATAGAGGATAGGATAGGATAGAGGATATGATAGGATAGAGGATAGGATAGTATAGAGGATAGGATATGATAGAGGATTCGATAGGATAGATAATATTATAGGAAAGAGGAAAGGATATGATAGAGGATACGATATTGTAGAGGATAGGATAGGATAGAGGATAGGATAGGATAGAGGATAGAATAGGATAGAGCATAGGATACGATAGAGGATAGGATAGGGGATTGGATAGGATAGAGGATAGGATAGGACAGATGATATTATAGGAATGAGGATAGGATATGATAGAGGATAGGATAGGATAGAGGATAGGATAGGATAGAGGATAGGATATGATAGAGGATACGATAGGATAGAGGATAGGATAGGATAGAAGATAGGTTAGGATAGAGGATAGGATAGTATAGGAGATAGGATATAATAGAGGATAGGATAGGATAGAGGATAGGATGCGATAGAGGATACGAAAGGATAGGATAGAGGGTAGGATAGGATAGAGGATAGGATAGGATAGAGGATAGGAGAGGATAGAGGATAGGATATGATAGAGGATAGGATAGGATAGAGGATAGAATAGGATAGAGGATAGGATAGTTTGGAGGATAGGATAAGATAGAGGATATGATAGGATAGACGATAGGATAGGATAGAGGATAGGATATGATAGAGGATTGGATAGGATAGAGGATAGGATATGATAGACGATAGGATAGCATAGAGGATAGGATAGGATAGAGGATAGGATATGATAGACGATAGGATAGCATAGAGGATAGGATAGGATAGAGGATATGATAGGATAGAGGATAGGATAGTATAGAGGATAGGATAAGATAGAGGATACGATAGGATAGATGATATTATAGGAAAGAGGAAAGGATATGATAGAGGATACGATATTGTAGAGGATAGGATAGGATAGAGGATAGGATAAGATAGAGGATAAGATAGGATAGAGGATAGGATAGGATAGAGGATAGGATAGGATAGAGGATAGGATAGGATAGGATAGAGGATAGGAAACGATAGCGGATACGATAGGATAGGATAGAGGATAGGATACGATAGAGGATACGATAGGATAGGATAGAGGATAGGATAGGATAGAGCATAGGATACGATAGAGGATAGGATAGGGGATTGGATAGGATAGAGGATAGGATAGGACAGATGATATTATAGGAATGAGGATAGGATATGATAGAGGATACGATATTATAGAGGATAGGATAGGATAGAGGATAGGATAGGATAGAGGATAGGATAGGATAGAGGATAGGATAGGATAGAGGATAGGATATGATAGAGGATAGGATAGGATAGAGGATAGGATAGGATAGATGATAGGTTAGGATAGAGGATAGGATAGTATAGGGGATAGGATATAATAGAGGATAGGATAGGATAGAGGATAGGATGCGATAGAGGATACGAAAGGATAGGATAGAGGGTAGGATAGGATAGAGGATAGGATAGGATAGAGGATAGGAGAGGGTAGAGGATAGGATATGATAGAGGATAGGATAGGATAGAGGATAGAATAGGATAGAGGATAGGATAGTTTAGAGGATAGGATAAGATAGAGGATATGATAGGATAGACGATAGGATAGGATAGAGGATAGGATATGATAGAGGATATGATAGGATAGAGGATAGGATAGTATAGAGGATAGGATAAGATAGAGGATACGATAGGATAGATGATATTATAGGAAAGAGGAAAGGATATGATAGAGGATACGATATTGTAGAGGATAGGATAGGATAGAGGATAGGATAGGATAGAGGATAGGATATGATAGAGGATAGGATAGGATAGAAGATAGGATAGGATAGATGATAGGATAGGATAGAGGATAGGATAAGATAGAGGATAAGATAGGATAGAGGATAGGATAGGATAGAGGATAGGATAGGATAGAGGATAGGATAGGGTAGAGGATAGGATAGGATAGAGTATAGGATAGGATAGATGATAGGATAGGATAGAGGATAGGATAAGATAGAGGATAGGATAGGATAGGATAGAGGATAGGATAGGATAGGATAGAGGATAGGAAACGATAGCGGATACGATAGGATAGGATAGAGGATAGGATACGATAGAGGATACGATAGGATAGGATAGAGGATAGGATAGGATAGAGCATAGGATACGATAGAGGATAGGATAGGGGATTGGATAGGATAGAGGATAGGATAGGACAGATGATATTATAGGAATGAGGATAGGATATGATAGAGGATACGATATTATAGAGGATAGGATAGGATAGAGGATAGGATAGGATAGAGGATAGGATAGGATAGAGGATAGGATAGGATAGAGGATAGGATAAGATTGAGGATAGGATAGGATAGAGTATAGGATAGAGGATAGGATAGTATAGAGGATAGGATAGGATAGAGGATAGGATAAGATAGAGGATAGGATCGGATAGAGGATAGGATAGGATAGAGGATAAGATCGGATAGAGGATGGGATAGGGGATTGGATAGGATAGAGGATAGGATAGGATAGAGGATAGGATACGATAGAGGATACGATAGGATAGTATAGAGGATAGGATAGGATAGAGGATAGGATAGGATGGAGGATAGGATAGGATAGAGGATAGGATGCGATAGAGGATACGAAAGGATAGGATAGAGGGTAGGATAGGATAGAGGATAGGATGGGGACCGAGGGGATATGGGCTTAGTAGTGGTGACTCGGATCCACTACTAGGTATGCCACAGTGGTGGCGGTCATATCCCTAAAATCCTCTACGCTCCACCTCCTCGTGGTGGTCCCTGGGAACACACATAGTTGTGTGTTGCTAACGGAGCGAGGGGTATTCCGCGGAAAGTAGTCCCAATGATGTATGAGGCGATGCCGGCGGGATCTTCGGATCCTGGCAGGGCCTCCCTTGCCGGTAAGGCTCACACGGAGGGATAAAAAACCGCGGAATGGGTCCTGCGATAACGACCGGGGAGGTCGCCGCAGGGCCCTTGCCGTAAACCGGTGGTCATGTTTTACCGGAACGGTGGTCTTGCCTTAATCGGCCGGGCCGCGAGGATGATAACCTCTATAAAAATCCCTAATGCCCTAAGCTTAGGAGCGCGGTGAGAGGGTACGCCCTGGCTACAGGGCGCGGCTGGTGGGGTACATCAGCCACTAGCGCACCATCTCTGGATACCTGGCGAACTCCAGTTGAAATTAGCCTTACCCGGGCAAGGAGGCTCTGCCCGGGCGGACGTGTTTTTTCCTGCCAATCTCGTGGGACCAGATATGGAATCGTATAATAAAAATCTTGATGTTGTGGGGGAGGCTGCCGATACGGCAGCAGCTGCGGCGGGGGAAGAGACGGCAGCGGTCACTGCCGGGGAGGGGATGGCAGCGGTTACTGCCGGGGAGGACGCGGTCGTGGTCATCGCGGACGAGGACTCGGATGGGGATGAAACAATCATCTCCATCTCGAGCTCCGTCGGCTCGATCGTGACGCTCGGGGGCGCGGAGAAGCGGGGCGCGACATCTGGGGTCTCTGACCCCAAGCGTGCCCGGTTAGAGGGGGGGCAGCACACCCGCGGCGGGTCGGTGTCGCGGACGGACCCCGGGGAGGGCTCGTCGGGGACGCCCACCATGGATCTGGCCCTCGGCGGCCGCGCCGAGAGGAGTCAGACGAGGAGGGTGGATGACCTCATCGAGCTGGGTGGGAGGATGCCGACAGCGCAGCTAGTAGGGGAGGTGGAGGAGGCGATGTTGAGGGTGGAGAGAGTCTCCACCGTCTCAAAGGGCCTCAAGGGGGACCTGGCTAAAGACTTGCGGGATTGTTCTGCAGTCGCCAGGGCCCACTGCACCACCTTGATGCAGCGGTGCTTTACCGGGATGGCGTGGCAGGGTAGCCAGGAGGTGGCCCGCCTCCGCGAGCAGAACGCGGCCCTCGCGAAGGAGGCGGGTGACCTCCGGGCGAGGCTCCGGTCAATGGAGGCCGGGCGGCGGGCGAACACCGACAGCGGTCGCCGGGCGGGACATGCGCCAATAGGGGAAGCGCCCCCCGCCTCCTCGACAGCGGGGGTCCGTACGCGGGGGATGGAGGCGATGGGATCGTCGGGGGAGGGAGCGGGAGTTTTGGACTCCGAAGCCCTGCTTCTCCGGGTCGGCGCGCTGATAACGGCCAGGAACCGGGAGCTAGAGGCCCGGATGGAGGAGCGGTTCCGGACGATTCTGGCCGGGTTGGCCCCGGCCCTCCGGGCGGAGGGTAAGTCGGCGCGCGAGGCGACGCCGGTGGCTTCTCTGCCGGCGACGTCTGTCACCAAGGGGACTGGACCGGTGGTCGTGTCCAACGTGAGGGTGGTGCCCCCCGTTATCATTCCGCCACCGGTCGTCCCGGCCTCGTGGATGGAGGTGACGAGCAAGGCGGCGAAGAGGGCCAAGAAGAAGATGGCCGCGGAGGAGGCTGCGGCGAGAGCAGCCGCGGCCGAGGCAGCTGCCGCCGCTTCACGGCTGCAGGCTGCGAGGGAGCCGAGGGCGGCGGGCGGCGCACGAGTGCAGGGCGGCGCGAGCGCGGCGAAGCCCGCCGCCGGGAGGGACGGTGGCCTGGGACGCACCCCCAGAACGGGAGTAGTGGCCATCACCATCCCCGAGAGCTGCAAGCTCACTTATTCGGAGGTGATGGCCAGGGCAAAAGAGAGGGTGGACCTCAAGGCTATCGGGATCGAGTCGGGGGTGCTTCCCAGGCGGTCGAAAACCGGCGGGATCCTCCTGGAGGTCAGGGGCACGGGGTGCCAGGAGAAGGCACGGGCCCTCTCCGGGAGGATCGCCGAGGCGCTTGGGGGGACCGGGGTTAAGGTCTCCCAGGCGGTCAAGCGCGGCGAGGTGCGCGTGGCGGGCCTGGACGACTCGGTGTCGCCCGGGGACGTAGCGGCGGCGCTGGCGGCGGCGGGGGGGTGTTCCGCGGCGGAGTTCCGGGTCGGCGAGATCCGCAGACCCGCCTCGGAGCAGGCGCTGGGCTCCTGTTGGGCCCAGGGCCCCCTCGCGGCCGTCAAGAAAGTGTTGGCGGGAGGCCGGCTGCTGGTCGGCTGGTCCTCGGCCCGCGTCGAGGCGCTGAGGGAGCGGCCCCTCCAATGCTTCCGTTGTTTGGAGACGGGGCACACGCGGGCGACATGCAAGAGCGCGGTCGACAGAGGCGCGATGTGCTACCGCTGCGGGGCGGCGGAGCACCGGGCTTCGGCCTGTAAGGCCGCCCCCAGGTGTCCGCTCTGCGCGGACCTGGGGAGACCATCGGGCCATAGATTCGGGGCCAAAGCGTGTGCCCCGGCTCCCAAGAGGGGCCGCGCGGCGACGAAAGAGAAGGGCGCGTCTGGGGCTGCATCCGCGCAGCGGCCGCGGACGGCGCCGGGGGCCCGGACCTCCCAGGGAGGGGACTCTGCAGAGCCCATGTTAGAGTAGGTACTTTTAATCCTACTCCGGTTCTGCAGGCGAACCTCAACCACTCGCGCGCGGCACAGGACCTGTTTGTCCAAGCCGTGCGCGAGTGGGGGGCTGGGCTGGCAGTTGCGGCGGAGCCGTACGCAATCCCCGAACACCCCTTCTGGGTGGGGGACGAGATCGGCTCCGTAGTAATAGTGGCGGGAAGCCGCCCCGGGTCCCCGTCGGTCTCCCTTCTGGAGCGGGGCGAGGGATTCGTGGCGGTGCAATGGGGGGACATCGCGGTTGTCGGGATCTACATCTCGCCGAGCTGTGGCCTCGATCAATTTCGGGGGTTCCTGGGTGGGCTGAACAGCTGCATCGCGCGGTGCAGCGCCCGCCCGGTTCTCGTTTTGGGAGACTTCAATGCCCACGCGGTATCGTGGGGGAGTCCCAGGACGACCACTAGGGGTAGCGAGGTGTTAACCTGGGCGGCCGGCCTGGATCTCCGGTTGATTAACCGGGGATCCACGCCGACGTGCGTGCGTCCGCAGGGGGTCTCGATTGTCGACCTGACATGGGGGACTCCCTCGGCCGTGCGCCGGGTGTCGGGATGGAGGGTGGCCGAGGAGATAGAGATTGCGTCAGACCATACGCCCATCGTCATGGACGTGTGGCCCACCCTCCACGCGCGGGATTCCCGGCCGGGCCGGGGGGACCGACGGCCGCGATGGGCCTTGAAGCGGCTGGACGCGGACGCGTTCGGGGCCGCGGTAGCCGCGGCGACATGGACGGGGCCGGCCCTGTCCGAGCTGGCGCCTGCGCAAGGGGCGAGGCGGCTGCGGGAGGTAATGACGGCGGTGTGCGACACCGCCATGCCCCGCAGCCGGTTCGCCCCCAGGAGGGCGGCGTACTGGTGGTCCGCCGGCATTGCGGAGCTCCGGCGTGCCTGCAATGCCGCGCGGCGTCGGTACGGCCGAGCGCGTAGGAGGCGCGACGACGAGGAGGCGACGGCGAGGCTCGGCGGGGAGTACCGAGCCGCGCTCGGGGTTCTCCGCAGGGCTATCGCGCGGGCCAAGGCCGACGCGTGGTCGGAGCTCGTCGGCACGGTGGACTCCGATCCATGGGGGCGCCCGTACAAGCTTGTCATGAACAAGCTGCGCGCGTGGGCGCCTCCGGTGACGGAGTCGATGGACCCCCACCTGCTCGAGGGAGTGGTGGCGTCCCTCTTCCCGCGAGAGGGGGGACAACTGCGCCGCTCCCATTGGGAACAGGAGCCTCTCTCCTGGTCCGCAGAGTGGGAGGTGTCGGCCGGCGAGCTGGGTGAGGCGATGGCCAGGGCGCGGCGGGTGGGCCGCAAGGCCCCGGGCCCGGACGGGGTGCCGGGCCGCGCGTTGGTCTTGGCCCTGGAGGGGGGACTCGCCGCCGAACTCCGGCAGCTGTATAACGGCTGTCTGAGGGAGGGGGTGTTCCCCACGGAGTGGAAGTCGGGCAGGTTGGTCCTCCTTCCGAAGGGGGGCAAGGCCCGGGACTCGCCCTCAGGGTACCGGCCAATTTGTCTGCTGGACGAGGCGGGGAAGTTGTTCGAGCGCGTACTCGTTGGACGCCTCGTCCGGCACCTGTCGGCGGGAGGGGTCCCCGATCTGAGCGGGGTTCAATTCGGCTTCCGGGAGGGTCTCTCCACCGTCGACGCTATTCGGCGGGTGAGGGCTCTCTCGGAGGCCTGTACGAGGGGGGGCGGTGTTGCGTTGGCGATATCCTTGGATATCGCTAACGCGTTCAACACCGTCCCCTGGGATCGGATAATGGAGGCCCTGGTCTTCCACCGGGTGCCTCTGTATCTCAGAAGGGTGATTGGGAGCTATCTCTCCGACAGGGGTATAGAGTATCCCGGCCGGTACGGGATGGTGCGCAGGGGCGTCGTGCGCGGGGTTCCGCAGGGCTCGGTGTTGGGCCCGTTGCTGTGGAATCTTGCGTACGATCGCGTCCTGCGGGAGGAGATGCCTCCCGGGGTCAGCCTGACGTGTTACGCCGACGACACGCTGGTATTGGCCACCGGGAGGTATGCGAAGGAGGCCATCTGCCTGGCGGAGCGCGGCGCGTGGCGCGCGGTGCGCGCGATCCGGTCGCTGGGCCTAGAGGTGTCCGTCGAGAAAACCAGGGCCATGTGGTTTCTCCGCTCGGCCCGGTTGGCGGCGCCTCCCCAGTGCTGGATCTGCGTGGGGGAGGGTATGGTCAAGGTCGGGTCCCAGATGCGGTACCTGGGACTCGAGCTTGACGGCCGGTGGCGTTTTGACCGCCACCTTGAGTCGCTGGCGCCCCGGGCGGAGAGGGCGACCGCTGCGCTCGGTCGCCTTCTCCCGAATCTCGGGGGACCCTGTGGACGGGTGCGTCGTCTGTTCGCGGTGGTGGTGCGAGTTTTGGTCCTGTACGGAGCCCCTGTGTGGGCGCGCGATGTCTTGGCTAGGGGGCGCAGTGGCGGCACACGGTCGCTGCTGCGTCGCATCGAGCGCAGGCTGGCCATAGGCATCGTGCGGGGGTACCGCACCATTTCATACGCGACGGCGATGGTGATGTCGGGGCTGATCCCCCTCGAGCTGGAGGCCCGCGTGTTGGCGGATGTGCATACGCACTCCAGGGAACTCCGGCTCCGGGGGGTGGCCCCGGATCAGGCGCGGCTCATGGTGGATGAGCTCAGGCGACATGCTCGGCGGCACGCAGCCCGGGAGTGGCGCGATAGCCTTCCCGGGACGAGGGAGGGCGAGAGGCGGGCCGTTCGGGCCATCCTCCCGGTGTTCGATCAATGGAACAGGGGATGGATGGGGCATAGGGTCTCCTACCGTGTGA
This sequence comes from Halictus rubicundus, assembly GCF_050948215.1. Classification (NCBI taxonomy): domain Eukaryota; kingdom Metazoa; phylum Arthropoda; class Insecta; order Hymenoptera; family Halictidae; genus Halictus; species Halictus rubicundus. The sequence continues at coordinate 190,315 of NW_027488693.1, forward strand.
CGCAGGTGATGAGCGGGCACGGGTGCTTCGGCGACTACCTGTGTCGCATCGGGAGGGAGACCGAGGAGGCGTGTCACCACTGCGGCGAGCCGCGGGACACGGCGCAACACACTCTGGAGGAGTGTCCGGCATGGGGGGGAGAGCGCCGTGCCCTGCGGCGCGCGGTGGGCCACGACCTCTCGCTCCCGGCTGTCGTCGCTGCGGCAGCCGGTGGCGAGGAGGCGTGGAGGGGGTTCGCTTCCTTCTGCGAGCGGGTTATGCTGCGGAAGGAGGCTGCGGAACGGGATCGGGAGCGTAATCACGATCCCGGCCGAAGGGGGGGGAGGCGGCGCAGGGTACGCCCCGGCGGCGTACCCCCGTTGCGACGCCTCTGACGCGAGCGGGGACGCCCTTGATGATCTCGAGGCGGGGGATCGGATATCCCCTTACACTCGGTCACCAACGGCGTCCCCGGAGGCCGCCGGGCATCTCGAGCGGGGGCTCGGATGCTCATCGGGCGGCCTAACAGGGGGGAAGGCGCCACGTCGTCCGTTGCGTGGTGCCTTCGGATAGAGTAGGTACGGGAGGGGGCCGCGTCCCCCCCTGGGTGGTATGCTAAGGCGGGGGCACACCGGATTGACATGCGCGCGCAGAGCACGGGTGCCCCCAGGAGTCTAGGGACGGACGGGGAGGAGTTAGTGGGTATACTCGGCGTTGCACCAACCAGCCGAGGAGTCCCACATAACCCGGACCACCCCCCCCCGGGGGGGTTCGGGTATCCGTAACGAGATTACCTCCTCGGAAAAAAAAAAAAAAAAAAAAAAAAATAGGATAGAGGATAGGATAGGATAGAGGATAGGAGAGGATAGAGGATAGGATATGATAGTGGATAGGATAGGATAGAGGATAGGATAGGATAGAGGATAGGATAGTGTAGAGGAAAGGATAAGATAGAGGATATTATAGGATAGACGATAGGATAGGATAGAGGGTAGGATATGATAGAGGATAGGATAGGATAGAGGATAGGATAGGATAGATGATAGGATAGGATAGAGGATAGGATAAGATAGAGGATACGATAGGATAGATGATATTATAGGAAAGAGGAAAGGATATGATAGAGGATACGATATTGTAGAGGATAGGATAGGATAGAGGATAGGATAGGATAGAGGGTAGGATAGGATAGAGGATAGGATAGGATAGAGGATAGGATATGATAGAGGATAGGATAGGATAGAAGATAGGATAGGATAGATGATAGGATAAGATAGAGGATAAGATAGGATAGAGGATAGGATAGGATAGAGGATAGGATATGATAGAGGATAGGATAGGATAGGATAGAGGATAGGATAGGATAGGATAGAGGATAGGATACGATAGAGGATACGATAGGATGGGATAGAGGATAGGATACGATAGAGGATACGATAGGATAGGATAGAGGATAGGATAGGATAGAGGATAGGATAGGATAGAGGATAGGATAGGATAGAGGATAGGATAGGATAGAGGATAGGATAGGATAGAGCATAGGATACGATAGAGGATAGGATAGGGGATTGGATAGGATAGAGGATAGGATAGGACAGATGATATTATAGGAATGAGGATAGGATATGATAGACGATAGGATAGGATAGAGGATAGGATAGGATAGAGGATAGGATAGGATAGAGGATAGGATAGGGTAGAGGATAGGATAGGATAGAGTATAGGATAGGATAGATGATAGGATAGGATAGAGGATAGGATAAGATAGAGGATAGGATAGGATAGGATAGAGGATAGGATAGGATAGGATAGATGATAGGAAACGATAGAGGATACGATAGGATAGGATAGAGGATAGGATACGATAGAGGATACGATAGGATAGGATAGAGGATAGGATAGGATAGAGCATAGGATACGATAGAGGATAGGATAGGATAGAGGATAGGATAGGATAGAGGATAGGGTAGGATAGAGGATAGGATAGAATAGGGGATAGGATATAATAGATGATAGGATAGTATAGAGGATAGGATAAGATAGAGGATTTGATAGGATAGACGATAGGATACGATAGAGGATAGGATAGGATCGAGGATAGGATAGGATAGAGTATAGGATAGGATAGAGAATAGGATAGGATAGAGGATAGGATAGGATAGAGGATAGGATAGGATAGAGGATAGAATAGGATAGAGGATAGGATATGATAGAGGATAGGATAGGATAGAGGAGAGGATAGGATAGAGGATAGGGTAGGATAGAGGATAGGATAGAATAGGGGATAGGATATAATAGAGGATAGGATAGGATAGAGGATAGGATGCGATAGAGGATACGAAAGGATAGGATAGAGGGTAGGATAGGATAGAGGATAGGATAGGATAGAGGATAGGAGAGGATAGAGGATAGGATATGATAGAGGATAGGATAGGATAGAGGATAGGATAGGATAGAGGATAGGATAGGGTAGAGGATAGGATAGGATAGAGGATAGGATAGGATAGATGATAGGATAGGATAGAGGATAGGATAAGATAGAGGATAGGATAGGACAGATGATATTATAGGAATGAGGATAGGATATGATAGAGGATACGATATTATAGAGGATAGGATAGGATAGAGGATAGGATAGGATAGAGGATAGGATAGGATAGAGGATAGGATAGGATAGAGGATAGGTTAGGCTAGAGGATCGGATAGGATAGAGGATAGGATAGAGGATAGTATAGTATAGAGGATAGGATAGGATAGAGGATAGGATAAGATAGAGGATAGGATCGGATAGAGGATAGGATAGGATAGAGGATAAGATCGGATAGAGGATAGGATAGGGGATTGGATAGGATAGAGGATAGGATAGGATAGAGGATAGGATACGATAGAGGATACGATAGGATAGGATAGAGGATAGGATAGGATAGAGGATAGGATAGGATAGAGGATAGGATAGGATAGAGGATAGGATAGGATAGAGGATAGGTTAGGCTAGAGGATCGGATAGGATAGAGGATAGGATAGAGGATAGTATAGTATAGAGGATAGGATAGGATAGAGGATAGGATAAGATAGAGGATAGGATCGGATAGAGGATAGGATAGGATAGAGGATAAGATCGGATAGAGGATAGGATAGGGGATTGGATAGGATAGAGGATAGGATAGGATAGAGGATAGGATACGATAGAGGATACGATAGGATAGGATAGAGGATAGGATAGGATAGCGGATAGGACAGGATAGAGGATAGGATAGGATAGATGATAGGATAGGATAGAGGATAGGATAAGATAGAGGATACGATAGGATAGATGATATTATAGGAAAGAGGAAAGGATATGATAGAGGATACGATATTGTAGAGGATAGGATAGGATAGAGGATAGGGTAGGATGGAGGACAGGATAGTATAGGGGATAGGATATAATAGAGGATAGGATAGGATAGAGGATAGGTTACGATAGAGGATACGATAGGATAGGATAGAGGGTAGGATAGGATAGAGGATAGGATAGGATAGAGGATAGGATAGGATAGAGGATAGCATAGGATAGAGGATAGGATAGGATAGGATAGAGAATAGGATAGTATAGAGGATAGGATAGGATAGAGGATAGGATGCGATAGAGGATACGAAAGGATAGGATAGAGGGTAGGATAATATAGAGGATAGGATAGGATAGAGGATAGAAGAGGATAGAGGATAGGATATGATAGAGGATAGGATGGGATAGAGGATAGGATAGGATAGATGATAGGATAGTATAGAGTATAGGATAAGATAGAGGATATGATAGGATAGACGATAGGATACGATAGAGGATAGGATAGGATCGAGGATAGGATAGGACAGAGGATACGATAGGATAGGATAGAGAATAGGATAGGATAGAGGATAGGATAGGATAGAGGATAGGATAGGATAGAGGATAGAATAGGATAGAGGATAGGATATGATAGAGGATAGGATAGGATAGAGGATAGGATAGGATAGAGGATAGGATATGATAGAGGATAGGATAGGATAGAGGATAGGATAGGATAGAGGATAGGATAGGATAGAGGATAGGAGAGGATAGAGGATTGGATATGATACAGGATAGGATAGGATAGAGGATAGGATAGGATAGAGGATAGGATAGTTTAGAGGATAGGATAAGATAGAGGATATGATAGGATAGACGATAGGATAGGATAGAGGATAGGATATGATAGAGGATTGGATAGGATAGAGGGTAGGATAGGATAGAGGATAGGATAGGATAGAGGATAGGATAGGATAGAGGATAGCATAGGATAGAGGATAGGATAGGATAGGATAGAGAATAGGATAGTATAGAGGATAGGATAGGATAGAGGATAGGATGCGATAGAGGATACGAAAGGATAGGATAGAGGGTAGGATAATATAGAGGATAGGATAGGATAGAGGATAGAAGAGGATAGAGGATAGGATATGATAGAGGATAGGATGGGATAGAGGATAGGATAGGATAGATGATAGGATAGTATAGAGTATAGGATAAGATAGAGGATATGATAGGATATACGATAGGATACGATAGAGGATAGGATAGGATCGAGGATAGGATAGGACAGAGGATACGATAGGATAGGATAGAGAATAGGATAGGATAGAGGATAGGATAGGATAGAGGATAGGATAGGATAGAGGATAGAATAGGATAGAGGATAGGATATGATAGAGGATAGGATAGGATAGAGGATAGGATAGGATAGAGGATAGGATATGATAGAGGATAGGATAGGATAGAGGATAGGATAGGATAGAGGATAGGATAGGATAGAGGATAGGATAAGATAGAGGATAGGATAGGATAGAGGATAGGATAGAGGATAGGATAGTATAGAGGATAGGATAGGATAGAGGATATGATAAGATAGAGGATAGGATAGGATAGAGTATAGGATAGGATAGATGATAGGATAGGATAGAGGATAGGATAAGATAGAGGATAGGATAGGATAGGATAGAGGATAGGATAGGATAGGATAGATGATAGGAAACGATAGAGGATACGATAGGATAGGATAGAGGATAGGATACGATAGAGGATACGATAGGATAGGATAGAGGATAGGATAGGATAGAGCACAGGATACGATAGAGGATAGGATAGGATAGAGGATAGGATAGGATAGAGGATAGGGTAGGATAGAGGATAGGATAGAATAGGGGATAGGATATAATAGATGATAGGATAGTATAGAGGATAGGATAAGATAGAGGATTTGATAGGATAGACGATAGGATACGATAGAGGATAGGATAGGATCGAGGATAGGATAGGATAGAGTATAGGATAGGATAGAGAATAGGATAGGATAGAGGATAGGATAGGATAGAGGATAGGATAGGATAGAGGATAGAATAGGATAGAGGATAGGATATGATAGAGGATAGGATAGGATAGAGGAGAGGATAGGATAGAGGATAGGGTAGGATAGAGGATAGGATAGAATAGGGGATAGGATATAATAGAGGATAGGATAGGATAGAGGATAGGATGCGATAGAGGATACGAAAGGATAGGATAGAGGGTAGGATAGGATAGAGGATAGGATAGGATAGAGGATAGGAGAGGATAGAGGATAGGATATGATAGAGGATAGGATAGGATAGAGGATAGGATAGGATAGAGGATAGGATAGGGTAGAGGATAGGATAGGATAGAGGATAGGATAGGATAGATGATAGGATAGGATAGAGGATAGGATAAGATAGAGGATAGGATAGGACAGATGATATTATAGGAATGAGGATAGGATATGATAGAGGATACGATATTATAGAGGATAGGATAGGATAGAGGATAGGATAGGATAGAGGATAGGATAGGATAGAGGATAGGATAGGATAGAGGATAGGTTAGGCTAGAGGATCGGATAGGATAGAGGATAGGATAGAGGATAGTATAGTATAGAGGATAGGATAGGATAGAGGATAGGATAAGATAGAGGATAGGATCGGATAGAGGATAGGATAGGATAGAGGATAAGATCGGATAGAGGATAGGATAGGGGATTGGATAGGATAGAGGATAGGATAGGATAGAGGATAGGATACGATAGAGGATACGATAGGATAGGATAGAGGATAGGATAGGATAGAGGATAGGATAGGATAGAGGATAGGATAGGATAGAGGATAGGTTAGGCTAGAGGATCGGATAGGATAGAGGATAGGATAGAGGATAGTATAGTATAGAGGATAGGATAGGATAGAGGATAGGATAAGATAGAGGATAGGATCGGATAGAGGATAGGATAGGATAGAGGATAAGATCGGATAGAGGATAGGATAGGGGATTGGATAGGATAGAGGATAGGATAGGATAGAGGATAGGATACGATAGAGGATACGATAGGATAGGATAGAGGATAGGATAGGATAGCGGATAGGACAGGATAGAGGATAGGATAGGATAGATGATAGGATAGGATAGAGGATAGGATAAGATAGAGGATACGATAGGATAGATGATATTATAGGAAAGAGGAAAGGATATGATAGAGGATACGATATTGTAGAGGATAGGATAGGATAGAGGATAGGGTAGGATGGAGGACAGGATAGTATAGGGGATAGGATATAATAGAGGATAGGATAGGATAGAGGATAGGTTACGATAGAGGATACGATAGGATAGGATAGAGGGTAGGATAGGATAGAGGATAGGATAGGATAGAGGATAGGATAGGATAGAGGATAGCATAGGATAGAGGATAGGATAGGATAGGATAGAGAATAGGATAGTATAGAGGATAGGATAGGATAGAGGATAGGATGCGATAGAGGATACGAAAGGATAGGATAGAGGGTAGGATAATATAGAGGATAGGATAGGATAGAGGATAGAAGAGGATAGAGGATAGGATATGATAGAGGATAGGATGGGATAGAGGATAGGATAGGATAGATGATAGGATAGTATAGAGTATAGGATAAGATAGAGGATATGATAGGATATACGATAGGATACGATAGAGGATAGGATAGGATCGAGGATAGGATAGGACAGAGGATACGATAGGATAGGATAGAGAATAGGATAGGATAGAGGATAGGATAGGATAGAGGATAGGATAGGATAGAGGATAGAATAGGATAGAGGATAGGATATGATAGAGGATAGGATAGGATAGAGGATAGGATAGGATAGAGGATAGGATATGATAGAGGATAGGATAGGATAGAGGATAGGATAGGATAGAGGATAGGATAGGATAGAGGATAGGATAAGATAGAGGATAGGATAGGATAGAGGATAGGATAGAGGATAGGATAGTATAGAGGATAGGATAGGATAGAGGATATGATAAGATAGAGGATAGGATCGGATAGAGGATAGGATAGGATAGAGGATAAGATCGGATAGAGGATAGGATAGGGGATTGGATAGGATAGAGGATAGGATAGGATAGAGGATAGGATAGGATAGAGGATAGGATATGATAGAGGATAGGATAGGATAGAGGATAGGATATGATAGAGGATAGGATAGCATAGAGGATAGGATAGGATAGAGGATATGATAGGATAGAGGATAGGATAGTATAGAGGATAGGATAGGATAGAGGATAGGATACGATAGAGGATAGGATGCGATAGAGGATAGGAAAGGATAGGATAGAGGGTAGGATAGGATAGAGGATAGGATAGGATAGAGGATAGGAGAGGATAGAGGATAGGATATGATAGAGGATAGGATAGGATAGAGGATAGGATAGGATAGAGGATAGGATAGGGTAGAGGATAGGATAGGATAGAGGATAGGATAGGATAGATGATAGGATAGGATAGAGGATAGGATAAGATAGAGGATAGGATAGGACAGATGATATTATAGGAATGAGGATAGGATATGATAGAGGATACGATATTATAGAGGATAGGATAGGATAGAGGATAGGATAGGATAGAGGATAGGATAGGATAGAGGATAGGATAGGATAGAGGATAGGTTAGGATAGAGGATAGGATAGGATAGAGGATAGGGTAGAATAGAGGATAGGATAGAATAGGGGATAGGATATAATAGAGGATAGGATAGTATAGAGGATAGGATACGATAGAGGATAGGATAGGATAGAGGATAGGATAGGATAGAGGATAGGTTACGATAGAGGATACGATAGGATAGGATAGAGGGTAGGATAGGATAGAGGATAGGATAGGATAGAGGATAGGATAGGATAGAGGATAGCATAGGATAGAGGATAGGATAGGATAGGATAGAGAATAGGATAGTATAGAGGATAGGATGGGATAGAGGATAGGATGCGATAGAGGATACGAAAGGATAGGATAGAGGGTAGGATAATATAGAGGATAGGATATGATAGAGGATATAAGAGGATAGAGGATAGGATATGATAGAGGATAGGATAGGATAGAGGATAGGATAGGATAGAGGATAGAATAGGATAGAGGATAGGATAGAGGATAGGATAGTATAGAGGATAGGATAGGATAGAGGATATGATAAGATAGAGGATAGGATCGGATAGAGGATAGGATAGGATAGAGGATAAGATCGGATAGAGGATAGGATAGGGGATTGGATAGGATAGAGGATAGGATAGGATAGAGGATAGGATAGTATAGAGGATAGGATAAGATAGAGGATATGATAGGATAGACGATAGGATAGGATAGAGGATAGGATATGATAGAGGATAGGATAGGATAGAGGATAGGATATGATAGAGGATAGGATAGCATAGAGGATAGGATAGGATAGAGGATATGATAGGATAGAGGATAGGATAGTATAGAGGATAGGATAGGATAGAGGATAGGATAGGATAGAGGATAGGATGCGATAGAGGATAGGAAAGGATAGGATAGAGGGTAGGATAGGATAGAGGATAGGATAGGATAGAGGATAGGAGAGGATAGAGGATAGGATATGATAGAGGATAGGATAGGATAAAGGATAGGATAGGATAGAGGATAGGATAGGGTAGAGGATAGGATAGGATAGAGGATAGGATAGGATAGATGATAGGATAGGATAGAGGATAGGATAAGATAGAGGATAGGATAGGACAGATGATATTATAGGAATGAGGACGGGATATGATAGAGGATACGATATTATAGAGGATAGGATAGGATAGAGGATAGAAGAGGATAGAGGATAGGATATGATAGAGGATAGGATGGGATAGAGGATAGGATAGGATAGATGATAGGATAGTATAGAGTATAGGATAAGATAGAGGATATGATAGGATATACGATAGGATACGATAGAGGATAGGATAGGATCGAGGATAGGATAGGACAGAGGATACGATAGGATAGGATAGAGAATAGGATAGGATAGAGGATAGGATAGGATAGAGGATAGGATAGGATAGAGGATAGAATAGGATAGAGGATAGGATAGGATAGAGGATAGGATAGGATAGAGGATAGGATAGGATAGAGGATAGGTTAGGCTAGAGGATCGGATAGGATAGAGGATAGGATAGAGGATAGTATAGTATAGAGGATAGGATAGGATAGAGGATAGGATAAGATAGAGGATAGGATCGGATAGAGGATAGGATAGGATAGAGGATAAGATCGGATAGAGGATAGGATAGGGGATTGGATAGGATAGAGGATAGGATAGGATAGAGGATAGGATACGATAGAGGATACGATAGGATAGGATAGAGGATAGGATAGGATAGCGGATAGGACAGGATAGAGGATAGGATAGGATAGATGATAGGATAGGATAGAGGATAGGATAAGATAGAGGATACGATAGGATAGATGATATTATAGGAAAGAGGAAAGGATATGATAGAGGATACGATATTGTAGAGGATAGGATAGGATAGAGGATAGGGTAGGATGGAGGACAGGATAGTATAGGGGATAGGATATAATAGAGGATAGGATAGGATAGAGGATAGGTTACGATAGAGGATACGATAGGATAGGATAGAGGGTAGGATAGGATAGAGGATAGGATAGGATAGAGGATAGGATAGGATAGAGGATAGCATAGGATAGAGGATAGGATAGGATAGGATAGAGAATAGGATAGTATAGAGGATAGGATAGGATAGAGGATAGGATGCGATAGAGGATACGAAAGGATAGGATAGAGGGTAGGATAATATAGAGGATAGGATAGGATAGAGGATAGAAGAGGATAGAGGATAGGATATGATAGAGGATAGGATGGGATAGAGGATAGGATAGGATAGATGATAGGATAGTATAGAGTATAGGATAAGATAGAGGATATGATAGGATATACGATAGGATACGATAGAGGATAGGATAGGATCGAGGATAGGATAGGACAGAGGATACGATAGGATAGGATAGAGAATAGGATAGGATAGAGGATAGGATAGGATAGAGGATAGGATAGGATAGAGGATAGAATAGGATAGAGGATAGGATATGATAGAGGATAGGATAGGATAGAGGATAGGATAGGATAGAGGATAGGATATGATAGAGGATAGGATAGGATAGAGGATAGGATAGGATAGAGGATAGGATAGGATAGAGGATAGGATAAGATAGAGGATAGGATAGGATAGAGGATAGGATAGAGGATAGGATAGTATAGAGGATAGGATAGGATAGAGGATATGATAAGATAGAGGATAGGATCGGATAGAGGATAGGATAGGATAGAGGATAAGATCGGATAGAGGATAGGATAGGGGATTGGATAGGATAGAGGATAGGATAGGATAGAGGATAGGATAGGATAGAGGATAGGATATGATAGAGGATAGGATAGGATAGAGGATAGGATATGATAGAGGATAGGATAGCATAGAGGATAGGATAGGATAGAGGATATGATAGGATAGAGGATAGGATAGTATAGAGGATAGGATAGGATAGAGGATAGGATACGATAGAGGATAGGATGCGATAGAGGATAGGAAAGGATAGGATAGAGGGTAGGATAGGATAGAGGATAGGATAGGATAGAGGATAGGAGAGGATAGAGGATAGGATATGATAGAGGATAGGATAGGATAGAGGATAGGATAGGATAGAGGATAGGATAGGGTAGAGGATAGGATAGGATAGAGGATAGGATAGGATAGATGATAGGATAGGATAGAGGATAGGATAAGATAGAGGATAGGATAGGACAGATGATATTATAGGAATGAGGATAGGATATGATAGAGGATACGATATTATAGAGGATAGGATAGGATAGAGGATAGGATAGGATAGAGGATAGGATAGGATAGAGGATAGGATAGGATAGAGGATAGGTTAGGATAGAGGATAGGATAGGATAGAGGATAGGGTAGAATAGAGGATAGGATAGAATAGGGGATAGGATATAATAGAGGATAGGATAGTATAGAGGATAGGATACGATAGAGGATAGGATAGGATAGAGGATAGGATAGGATAGAGGATAGGTTACGATAGAGGATACGATAGGATAGGATAGAGGGTAGGATAGGATAGAGGATAGGATAGGATAGAGGATAGGATAGGATAGAGGATAGCATAGGATAGAGGATAGGATAGGATAGGATAGAGAATAGGATAGTATAGAGGATAGGATGGGATAGAGGATAGGATGCGATAGAGGATACGAAAGGATAGGATAGAGGGTAGGATAATATAGAGGATAGGATATGATAGAGGATATAAGAGGATAGAGGATAGGATATGATAGAGGATAGGATAGGATAGAGGATAGGATAGGATAGAGGATAGAATAGGATAGAGGATAGGATAGAGGATAGGATAGTATAGAGGATAGGATAGGATAGAGGATATGATAAGATAGAGGATAGGATCGGATAGAGGATAGGATAGGATAGAGGATAAGATCGGATAGAGGATAGGATAGGGGATTGGATAGGATAGAGGATAGGATAGGATAGAGGATAGGATAGTATAGAGGATAGGATAAGATAGAGGATATGATAGGATAGACGATAGGATAGGATAGAGGATAGGATATGATAGAGGATAGGATAGGATAGAGGATAGGATATGATAGAGGATAGGATAGCATAGAGGATAGGATAGGATAGAGGATATGATAGGATAGAGGATAGGATAGTATAGAGGATAGGATAGGATAGAGGATAGGATAGGATAGAGGATAGGATGCGATAGAGGATAGGAAAGGATAGGATAGAGGGTAGGATAGGATAGAGGATAGGATAGGATAGAGGATAGGAGAGGATAGAGGATAGGATATGATAGAGGATAGGATAGGATAAAGGATAGGATAGGATAGAGGATAGGATAGGGTAGAGGATAGGATAGGATAGAGGATAGGATAGGATAGATGATAGGATAGGATAGAGGATAGGATAAGATAGAGGATAGGATAGGACAGATGATATTATAGGAATGAGGACGGGATATGATAGAGGATACGATATTATAGAGGATAGGATAGGATAGAGGATAGGATAGGATAGAGGATAGGATAGGATAGAGGATAGGATAGGATAGAGGATAGGTTAGGATAGAGGATAGGATAGGATAGAGGATAGGGTAGAATAGAGGATAGGATAGAATAGGGGATAGGATATAATAGAGGATAGGATAGTATAGAGGATAGGATACGATAGAGGATAGGATAGGATAGAGGATAGGATAGGATAGAGGATAGGTTACGATAGAGGATACGATAGGATAGGATAGAGGGTAGGATAGGATAGAGGATAGGATAGGATAGGGGATAGGATAGGATAGAGGATAGCATAGGATAGAGGATAGGATAGGATAGGATAGAGAATAGGATAGTATAGAGGATAGGATAGGATAGAGGATAGGATGCGATAGAGGATACGAAAGGATAGGATAGAGGGTAGGATAATATAGAGGATAGGATAGGATAGAGGATAGAAGAGGATAGAGGATAGGATATGATAGAGGATAGGATAGGATAGAGGATAGGATAGGATAGAGGATAGAATAGGATAGAGGATAGGATATGATCGAGGATAGGATAGGATAGAGGATAGGATAGGGTAGAGGATAGGATAGGATAGAGTATAGGATAGGATAGAGGATAGGATAAGATAGAGGATAGGATAGGACAGATGATATTATAGGAATGAGGATAGGATATGATAGAGGATACGATATTATAGAGGATAGGATAGGATAGAGGATAGGATAGGATAGAGGATAGGATAGGATAGAGGATAGGATAGGATAGAGGATAGGATCGGATAGAGGATAGGATAGGATAGAGGATAAGGTCGGATAGAGGATAGGATAGGGGATTGGATAGGATAGAGGATAGGATAGGATAGAGGATAGGATACGATAGAGGATACGATAGGATAGATGATATTATAGGAAAGAGGAAAGGATATGATAGAGGATACGATATTGTAGAGGATAGGATAGGATAGAGGATAGGATAGGATAGAGGATAGGATAGGATAGAGCATAGGATACGATAGAGGATTGGATAGGGGATTGGATAGGATAGAGGATAGGATAGGACAGATGATATTATAGGAATGAGGATAGGATATGATAGAGGATAGGATATGATAGAGGATAGGATAGGATAGAAGATAGGATAGGATAGATGATAGGATAGGATAGAGGATAGGATAAGATAGAGGATAAGATAGGATAGAGGATAGGATAGGATAGAGGATAGGATAGGATAGAGGATAGGATAGGATAGAGGATAGGATCGGATAGAGGATAGGATAGGATAGAGGATAAGATCGGATAGAGGATAGGATAGGGGATTGGATAGGATAGAGGATAGGATAGGATAGAGGATAAGATCGGATAGAGGATAGGATAGGGGATTGGATAGGATAGAGGATAGGATAGGATAGAGGATAGGATACGATAGAGGATACGATAGGATAGGATAGAGGATAGGATAGGATAGCGGATAGGACAGGATAGAGGATAGGATAGGATAGATGATAGGATAGGATAGAGGATAGGATAAGATAGAGGATACGATAGGATAGATGATATTATAGGAAAGAGGATAGAATAGGATAGAGGATAGGATATGATAGAGGATAGGATAGGATAGAGGATAGGATAGGATAGAGGATAGGATATGATAGAGGATAGGATAGGATAGAGGATAGGATAGGATAGAGGATAGGTTAGGATAGAGGATAGGATAGTATAGGGGATAGGATATAATAGAGGATAGGATAGGATAGAGGATAGGATGCGGTAGAGGATACGAAAGGATAGGATAGAGGGTAGGATAGGATAGAGGATAGGATAGGATACAGGATAGGAGAGGATAGAGGATAGGATATGATAGAGGATAGGATAGGATAGAGGATAGGATAGGATAGAGGATAGGATAGTTTAGAGGATAGGATAAGATAGAGGATATGATAGGATAGACGATAGGATAGGATAGAGGATAGGATATGATAGAGGATTGGATAGGATAGAGGATAGGATATGATAGACGATAGGATAGCATAGAGGATAGGATAGGATAGAGGATATGATAGGATAGAGGATAGGATAGTATAGAGGATAGGATAAGATAGAGGATACGATAGGATAGATGATATTATAGGAAAGAGGAAAGGATATGATAGAGGATACGATATTGTAGAGGATAGGATAGGATAGAGGATAGGATAGGATAGAGGATAGGATATGATAGAGGATAGGATAGGATAGAAGATAGGATAGGATAGAGGATAAGATCGGATAGAGGATAGGATAGGGGATTGGATAGGATAGAGGATAGGATAGGATAGAGGATAGGATACGATAGAGGATACGATAGGATAGGATAGAGGATAGGATAGGATAGAGGATAGGATAGGATAGAGGATAGGATAGGATAGAGCATAGGATACGATAGAGGATAGGATAGGGGATTGGATAGGATAGAGGATAGGATAGGACAGATGATATTATAGGAATGAGGATAGGATATGATAGAGGATAGGATAGGATAGAGGATAGGATAGGATAGAGGATAGGATAGGATAGAGGATAGGATATGATAGAGGATAGGATAGGATAGAGGATAGGATAGGATAGAGGATAGGATAGGATAGAGGATAGGATAAGGTAGAGGATATGATAGGATAGAGGATAGGATAGTATAGAGGATAGGATAGGATAGAGGATAGGATAGGATAGAGGATAGGATAGGATAGAGGAGAGGTTAGGATAGAGGATAGGGTAGGATAGAGGATAGGATAGAATAGGGGATAGGATATAATAGAGCATAGGATAGGATAGAGGATAGGATAGGATAGAGGATAGGATATGATAGACGATAGGATAGCATAGAGGATAGGATAGGATAGAGGATATGATAGGATAGAGGATAGGATAGTATAGAGGATAGGATAAGATAGAGGATACGATAGGGTAGATGATATTATAGGAAAGAGGAAAGGATATGATAGAGGATACGATATTGTAGAGGATAGGATAGGATAGAGGATAGGATAGGATAGAGGATAGGATATGATAGAGGATAGGATAGGATAGAAGATAGGATAGGATAGATGATAGGATAGGATAGAGGATAGGATAAGATAGAGGATAAGATAGGATAGAGGATAGGATAGGATAGAGGATAGGATAGGATAGAGGATAGGATAGGGTAGAGGATAGGATAGGATAGAGTATAGGATAGGATAGATGATAGGATAGGTTAGAGGATAGGATAAGATAGAGGATAGGATAGGATAGGATAGAGGTTATGATAGGATAGGATAGAGGATAGGAAACGATAGAGGATACGATAGGATAGGATAGAGGATAGGATACGATAGAGGATACGATAGGATAGGATAGAGGATAGGATAGGATAGAGCATAGGATACGATAGAGGATAGGATAGGGGATTGGATAGGATAGAGGATAGGATAGGACAGATGATATTATAGGAATGAGGATAGGATATGATAGAGGATACGATATTATAGAGGATAGGATAGGATAGATGATAGGATAGGATAGAGGATAGGATAGGATAGAGGATAGGATAGGATAGAGGATAGGATAAGATAGAGGATAGGATAGGATAGAGGATAGGATAGAGGATAGGATAGTATAGAGGATAGGATAGGATAGAGGATATGATAAGATAGAGGATAGGATCGGATAGAGGATAGGATAGGATAGAGGATAAGATCGGATAGAGGATAGGATAGGGGATTGGATAGGATAGAGGATAGGATAGGATAGAGGATAGGATACGATAGAGGATACGATAGGATAGGATAGAGGATAGGATAGGATAGAGGATAGGATAGGATAGAGGATAGGATAGGATAGAGGATAGGATAGGATAGAGGATAGGATAAGATAGAGGATAAGATAGGATAGAGGATAGGATAGGATAGAGGATAGGATAGTATAGAGGATAGGATAGGATAGAGGATATGATAAGATAGAGGATAGGATCGGATAGAGGATAGGATAGGATAGAGGATAAGATCGGATAGAGGATAGGATAGGGGATTGGATAGGATAGAGGATAGGATAGGATAGAGGATAGGATAAGATAGAGGATAGGATAGGATAGAGGATAGGATAGAGGATAGGATAGTATAGAGGATAGGATAGGATAGAGGATAGGATATGATAGAGGATAGGATAGGATAGAAGATAGGATAGGATAGATGATAGGATAGGATAGAGGATAGGATATGATAGAGGATAGGATAGGATAGAAGATAGGATAGGATAGATGATAGGATAGGATAGAGGATAGGATAAGATAGAGGATAAGATAGGATAGAGGATAGGATAGGATAGAGGATAGGATAGGATAGAGGATAGGATAGGGTAGAGGATAGGATAGGATAGAGTATAGGATAGGATAGATGATAGGATAGGATAGAGGATAGGATAAGATAGAGGATAGGATAGGATAGGATAGAGGATAGGATAGGATAGGATAGAGGATAGGAAACGATAGAGGATACGATAGGATAGGATAGAGGATAGGATACGATAGAGGATACGATAGGATAGGATAGAGGATAGGATAGGATAGAGCATAGGATACGATAGAGGATAGGATAGGGGATTGGATAGGATAGAGGATAGGATAGGACAGATGATATTATAGGAATGAGGATAGGATATGATAGAGGATACGATATTATAGAGGATAGGATAGGATAGAGGATAGGATAGGATAGAGGATAGGATAGGATAGAGGATAGGATAAGATAGAGGATAGGATAGGATAGAGGATAGGATAGAGGATAGGATAGTATAGAGGATAGGATAGGATAGAGGATATGATAAGATAGAGGATAGGATCGGATAGAGGATAGGATAGGATAGAGGATAAAATCGGATAGAGGATAGGATAGGGGATTGGATAGGATAGAGGATAGGATAGGATAGAGGATAGGATACGATAGAGGATACGATAGGATAGGATAGAGGATAGGATAGGATAGAGGATAGGATAGGATAGAGCATAGGATACGATAGAGGATAGGATAGGGGATTGATAGGATAGAGGATAGGATAGGACAGATGATATTATAGGAATGAGGATAGGATATGATAGAGGATAGGATAGGATAGAGGATAGGATAGGATAGAGGATAGGATAGGATAGAGGATAGGATATGATAGAGGATAGGATAGGATAGAGGATAGGATAGGATAGAGGATAGGATAGGATAGAGGATAGGATAAGGTAGAGGATATGATAGGATAGAGGATAGGATAGTATAGAGGATAGGATAGGATAGAGGATAGGATAGGATAGAGGATAGGATGCGATAGAGGATACGAAAGGATAGGATAGAGGGTAGGATAGGATAGAGGATAGGATAGGATAGAGGATAGGAGAGGATAGAGGATAGGATATGATAGTGGATAGGATAGGATAGAGGATAGGATAGGATAGAGGATAGGATAGTGTAGAGGAAAGGATAAGATAGAGGATATTATAGGATAGACGATAGGATAGGATAGAGGATAGGATATGATAGAGGATAGGATAGGATAGAGGATAGGATAGGATAGATGATAGCAGGATAAAGGATAGGATAAGATAGAGGATACGATAGGATAGATGATATTATAGGAAAGAGGAAAGGATATGATAGAGGATACGATATTGTAGAGGATAGGATAGGATAGAGGATAGGATAGGATAGAGGATAGGATAGCATAGAGGATAGGATAGGATAGAGGATAGGATATGATAGAGGATAGGATAGGATAGGATAGAGGATAGGATAGGATAGGATAGAGGATAGGATACGATAGAGGATACGATAGGATAGGATAGAGGATAGGATACGATAGAGGATACGATAGGATAGGATAGAGGATAGGATACGATAGAGGATACGATAGGATAGGATAGAGGATAGGATAGGATAGAGGATAGGATAGGATAGAGGATAGGATAGGATAGAGGATAGGAGAGGATAGAGGATAGGATATGATAGAGGATAGGATAGGATAGAGGATAGGATAGGATAGAGGATAGGATAGTATAGAGGATAGGATAAGATAGGGGATATGATAGGATAGACGATAGGATACGATAGAGGATAGGATAGGACAGAGGATACGATAGGATAGGATAGAGAATAGGATAGGATAGATGATAGGATAGGATAGAGGATAGGATAGGATAGAGCATAGAATAGGATAGAGGATAGGATATGATAGAGGATAGGATAGGATAGAGGATAGGATATGATAGAGGATAGGATAGGATAGAAGATAGGATAGGATAGATGATAGGATAGGATAGAGGATAGGATAAGATAGAGGATAAGATAGGATAGAGGATAGGATAGGATAGAGGATAGGATAGGATAGAGGATAGGATAGGGTAGAGGATAGGATAGGATAGAGTATAGGATAGGATAGATGATAGGATAGGATAGAGGATAGGATAAGATAGAGGATAGGATAGGATAGGATAGAGGATAGGATAGGATAGGATAGAGGATAGGAAACGATAGAGGATACGATAGGATAGGATAGAGGATAGGATACGATAGAGGATACGATAGGATAGGATAGAGGATAGGATAGGATAGAGCATAGGATACGATAGAGGATAGGATAGGGGATTGGATAGGATAGAGGATAGGATAGGACAGATGATATTATAGGAATGAGGATAGGATATGATAGAGGATACGATATTATAGAGGATAGGATAGGATAGAGGATAGGATAGGATAGAGGATAGGATAAGATAGAGGATAGGATACGATAGAGGATACGATAGGATAGATGATATTATAGGAAAGAGGAAAGGATATGATAGAGGAT
Organism: Halictus rubicundus; assembly: GCF_050948215.1. NCBI lineage: Eukaryota > Metazoa > Arthropoda > Insecta > Hymenoptera > Halictidae > Halictus > Halictus rubicundus. Next base: position 209,569 of record NW_027488693.1, read on the forward strand.
ACGATATTGTAGAGGATAGGATAGGATAGAGGATAGGATAGGATAGAGGATAGGATAGGATAGAGCATAGGATACGATAGAGGATTGGATAGGGGATTGGATAGGATAGAGGATAGGATAGGACAGATGATATTATAGGAATGAGGATAGGATATGATAGAGGATAGGATATGATAGAGGATAGGATAGGATAGAAGATAGGATAGGATAGATGATAGGATAGGATAGAGGATAGGATAAGATAGAGGATAAGATAGGATAGAGGATAGGATGGGATAGAGGATAGGATAGGATAGAGGATAGGATAGGGTAGAGGATAGGATAGGATAGAGTATAGGATAGGATAGATGATAGGATAGGATAGAGGATAGGATAAGATAGAGGATAGGATAGGATAGGATAGAGGATAGGATACGATAGAGGATACGATAGGATAGGATAGAGGATAGGATAGGATAGAGGATAGGATAGGATAGAGGATAGGATAGGATAGAGGATAGGATACGATAGAGGATACGATAGGATAGGATAGAGGGTAGGATGGGATAGAGGATAGGATAGGATAGAGGATAGGATAGGATAGAGGATAGCATAGGATAGAGGATAGGATAGGATAGGATAGAGGATAGGGTAGTATAGAGGATAGGATAGGATACAGGATAGGATAGGATAGAGGATAGGATGCGATAGAGGATACGAAAGGATAGGATAGAGGGTAGGATAATATAGAGGATAGGATAGGATAGAGGATAGGAGAGGATAGAGGATAGGATATGATAGAGGATAGGATAGGATAGAGGATAGGATAGCATAGATGATAGGATAGTATAGAGGATAGGATAAGATAGAGGATTTGATAGGATAGACGATAGGATACGATAGAGGATAGGATAGGATCGAGGATAGGATAGGACAGAGGATAGGATAGGATAGAGGATAGGATAGGATAGAGGATAGAATAGGATAGAGGATAGGATATGATAGAGGATAGGATAGGATAGAGGAGAGGTTAGGATAGAGGATAGGGTAGGATAGAGGATAGGATAGAATAGGGGATAGGATATAATAGAGGATAGGATAGGATAGAGGATAGGATACGATAGAGGATACGATAGGATAGGATAGAGGGTAGGATAGGATAGAGGATAGGATAGGATAGAGGATAGGATAGGATAGAGGATAGGATAGGATAGAGGATAGCATAGGATGGAAGATAGGATAGGATAGGATAGAGGATAGGATAGTATAGAGGATAGGATAGGATAGAGGATAGGATAGGATAGAGGATAGGATGCGATAGAGGATACGAAAGGATAGGATAGAGGGTAGGATTGGATAGAGGATAGGATAGGATAGAGGATAGGAGAGGATAGAGGATAGGATATGATAGAGGATACGATATTATAGAGGATAGGATAGGATAGAGGATAGGATAGGATAGAGGATAGGATAGGATAGAGGATAGGATAGGATAGAGGATAGGTTAGGATAGAGGATAGGATAGGATAGAGGATAGGATAGAGGATAGTATAGTATAGAGGATAGGATAGGATAGAGGATAGGATAAGATAGAGGATAGGATCGGATAGAGGATAGGATAGGATAGAGGATAAGATCGGATAGAGGATAGGATAGGGGATTGGATAGGATAGAGGATAGGATAGGATAGAGGATAGGATACGATAGAGGATACGATAGGATAGGATAGAGGATAGGATAGGATAGCGGATAGGACAGGATAGAGGATAGGATAGGATAGATGATAGGATAGGATAGAGGATAGGATAAGATAGAGGATACGATAGGATAGATGATATTATAGGAAAGAGGATAGAATAGGATAGAGGATAGGATATGATAGAGGATAGGATAGGATAGAGGATAGGATAGGATAGAGGATAGGATATGATAGAGGATAGGATAGGATAGAGGATAGGATAGGATAGAGGATAGGTTAGGATAGAGGATAGGATAGTATAGGGGATAGGATATAATAGAGGATAGGATAGGATAGAGGATAGGATGCGATAGAGGATACGAAAGGATAGGATAGAGGGTAGGATAGGTTAGAGGATAGGATAGGATACAGGATAGGAGAGGATAGAGGATAGGATATGATAGAGGATAGGATAGGATAGAGGATAGGATAGGATAGAGGATAGGATAGTTTAGAGGATAGGATAAGATAGAGGATATGATAGGATAGACGATAGGATAGGATAGAGGATAGGATATGATAGAGGATTGGATAGGATAGAGGATAGGATATGATAGACGATAGGATAGCATAGAGGATAGGATAGGGTAGAGGATATGATAGGATAGAGGATAGGATAGTATAGAGGATAGGATAAGATAGAGGATACGATAGGATAGATGATATTATAGGAAAGAGGAAAGGATATGATAGAGGATACGATATTGTAGAGGATAGGATAGGATAGAGGATAGGATAGGATAGAGGATAGGATATGATAGAGGATAGGATAGGATAGAAGATAGGATAGGATAGATGATAGGATAGGATAGAGGATAGGATAAGATAGAGGATAAGATAGGATAGAGGATAGGATAGGATAGAGGATAGGATAGGATATAGGATAGGATAGGGTAGAGGATAGGATAGGATAGAGTATAGGATAGGATAGATGATAGGATAGGATAGAGGATAGGATAAGATAGAGGATAGGATAGGATAGGATAGAGGATAGGATAGGATAGGATAGAGGATAGGATACGATAGAGGATACGATAGGATAGGATAGAGGATAGGATAGGATAGAGCATAGGATACGATAGAGGATAGGATAGGGGATTGGATAGGATAGAGGATAGGATAGGACAGATGATATTATAGGAATGAGGATAGGATATGATAGAGGATACGATATTATAGAGGATAGGATAGGATAGATGATAGGATAGGATAGAGGATAGGATAGGATAGAGGATAGGATAGGATAGAGGATAGGATAAGATAGAGGATAGGATAGGATAGAGGATAGGATAGAGGATAGGATAGTATAGAGGATAGGATAGGATAGAGGATATGATAAGATAGAGGATAGGATCGGATAGAGGATAGGATAGGATAGAGGATAAGATCGGATAGAGGATAGGATAGGGGATTGGATAGGATAGAGGATAGGATAGGATAGAGGATAGGATATGATAGAGGATACGATAGGATAGGATAGAGGATAGGATAGGATAGAGGATAGGATAGGATAGAGGATAGGATAGGATAGAGGATAGGATAGGATAGAGCATAGGATACGATAGAGGATAGGATAGGGGATTGGATAGGATAGAGGATAGGATAGGACAGATGATATTATAGGAATGAGGATAGGATATGATAGAGGATAGGATAGGATAGAGGATAGGATAGGATAGAGGATAGGATAGGATAGAGGATAGGATAGGATAGAGGATAGGATAAGGTAGAGGATATGATAGGATAGAGGATAGGATAGTATAGAGGATAGGATAGGATAGAGGATAGGATAGGATAGAGGATAGGATAGGATAGAGGAGAGGTTAGGATAGAGGATAGGGTAGGATAGAGGATAGGATAGAATAGGGGATAGGATATAATAGAGGATAGGATAGGATAGAGGATAGGATAGGATAGAGGATAGGATATGATAGACGATAGGATAGCATAGAGGATAGGATAGGATAGAGGATATGATAGGATAGAGGATAGGATAGTATAGAGGATAGGATAAGATAGAGGATACGATAGGATAGATGATATTATAGGAAAGAGGAAAGGATATGATAGAGGATACGATATTGTAGAGGATAGGATAGGATAGAGGATAGGATAGGATAGAGGATAGGATATGATAGAGGATAGGATAGGATAGAAGATAGGATAGGATAGATGATAGGATAGGATAGAGGATAGGATAAGATAGAGGATAAGATAGGATAGAGGATAGGATAGGATAGAGGATAGGATAGGATAGAGGATAGGATAGGGTAGAGGATAGGATAGGATAGAGTATAGGATAGGATAGATGATAGGATAGGTTAGAGGATAGGATAAGATAGAGGATAGGATAGGATAGGATAGAGGATAGGATAGGATAGGATAGACGATAGGAAACGATAGAGGATACGATAGGATAGGATAGAGGATAGGATACGATAGAGGATACGATAGGATAGGATAGAGGATAGGATAGGATAGAGCATAGGATACGATAGAGGATAGGATAGGGGATTGGATAGGATAGAGGATAGGATAGGACAGATGATATTATAGGAATGAGGATAGGATATGATAGAGGATACGATATTATAGAGGATAGGATAGGATAGATGATAGGATAGGATAGAGGATAGGATAGGATAGAGGATAGGATAGGATAGAGGATAGGATAAGATAGAGGATAGGATAGGATAGAGGATAGGATAGAGGATAGGATAGTATAGAGGATAGGATAGGATAGAGGATATGATAAGATAGAGGATAGGATCGGATAGAGGATAGGATAGGATAGAGGATAAGATCGGATAGAGGATAGGATAGGGGATTGGATAGGATAGAGGATAGGATAGGATAGAGGATAGGATATGATAGAGGATACGATAGGATAGGATAGAGGATAGGATAGGATAGAGGATAGGATAGGATAGAGGATAGGATAGGATAGAGGATAGGATAGGATAGAGCATAGGATACGATAGAGGATAGGATAGGGGATTGGATAGGATAGAGGATAGGATAGGACAGATGATATTATAGGAATGAGGATAGGATATGATAGAGGATAGGATAGGATAGAGGATAGGATAGGATAGAGGATAGGATAGGATAGAGGATAGGATATGATAGAGGATAGGATATGATAGAGGATAGGATAGGATAGAGGATAGGATAGGATAGAGGATAGGATAGGATAGAGGATAGGATAAGGTAGAGGATATGATAGGATAGAGGATAGGATAGTATAGAGGATAGGATAGGATAGAGGATAGGATAGGATAGAGGATAGGATAGGATAGAGGAGAGGTTAGGATAGAGGATAGGGTAGGATAGAGGATAGGATAGAATAGGGGATAGGATATAATAGAGGATAGGTTAGGATAGAGGATAGGATAGGATAGAGGATAGGATATGATAGACGATAGGATAGCATAGAGGATAGGATAGGATAGAGGATATGATAGGATAGAGGATAGGATAGTATAGAGGATAGGATAAGATAGAGGATACGATAGGATAGATGATATTATAGGAAAGAGGAAAGGATATGATAGAGGATACGATATTGTAGAGGATAGGATAGGATAGAGGATAGGATAGGATAGAGGATAGGATATGATAGAGGATAGGATAGGATAGAGGATAGGATAGGATAGAGGATAGGTTAGGATAGAGGATAGGATAGTATAGGGGATAGGATATAATAGAGGATAGGATAGGATAGAGGATAGGATGCGATAGAGGATACGAAAGGATAGGATAGAGGGTAGGATAGGTTAGAGGATAGGATAGGATACAGGATAGGAGAGGATAGAGGATAGGATATGATAGAGGATAGGATAGGATAGAGGATAGGATAGGATAGAGGATAGGATAGTTTAGAGGATAGGATAAGATAGAGGATATGATAGGATAGACGATAGGATAGGATAGAGGATAGGATATGATAGAGGATTGGATAGGATAGAGGATAGGATATGATAGACGATAGGATAGCATAGAGGATAGGATAGGGTAGAGGATATGATAGGATAGAGGATAGGATAGTATAGAGGATAGGATAAGATAGAGGATACGATAGGATAGATGATATTATAGGAAAGAGGAAAGGATATGATAGAGGATACGATATTGTAGAGGATAGGATAGGATAGAGGATAGGATAGGATAGAGGATAGGATATGATAGAGGATAGGATAGGATAGAAGATAGGATAGGATAGATGATAGGATAGGATAGAGGATAGGATAAGATAGAGGATAAGATAGGATAGAGGATAGGATAGGATAGAGGATAGGATAGGATATAGGATAGGATAGGGTAGAGGATAGGATAGGATAGAGTATAGGATAGGATAGATGATAGGATAGGATAGAGGATAGGATAAGATAGAGGATAGGATAGGATAGGATAGAGGATAGGATAGGATAGGATAGAGGATAGGATACGATAGAGGATACGATAGGATAGGATAGAGGATAGGATAGGATAGAGCATAGGATACGATAGAGGATAGGATAGGGGATTGGATAGGATAGAGGATAGGATAGGACAGATGATATTATAGGAATGAGGATAGGATATGATAGAGGATACGATATTATAGAGGATAGGATAGGATAGATGATAGGATAGGATAGAGGATAGGATAGGATAGAGGATAGGATAGGATAGAGGATAGGATAAGATAGAGGATAGGATAGGATAGAGGATAGGATAGAGGATAGGATAGTATAGAGGATAGGATAGGATAGAGGATATGATAAGATAGAGGATAGGATCGGATAGAGGATAGGATAGGATAGAGGATAAGATCGGATAGAGGATAGGATAGGGGATTGGATAGGATAGAGGATAGGATAGGATAGAGGATAGGATATGATAGAGGATACGATAGGATAGGATAGAGGATAGGATAGGATAGAGGATAGGATAGGATAGAGGATAGGATAGGATAGAGGATAGGATAGGATAGAGCATAGGATACGATAGAGGATAGGATAGGGGATTGGATAGGATAGAGGATAGGATAGGACAGATGATATTATAGGAATGAGGATAGGATATGATAGAGGATAGGATAGGATAGAGGATAGGATAGGATAGAGGATAGGATAGGATAGAGGATAGGATATGATAGAGGATAGGATATGATAGAGGATAGGATAGGATAGAGGATAGGATAGGATAGAGGATAGGATAGGATAGAGGATAGGATAAGGTAGAGGATATGATAGGATAGAGGATAGGATAGTATAGAGGATAGGATAGGATAGAGGATAGGATAGGATAGAGGATAGGATAGGATAGAGGAGAGGTTAGGATAGAGGATAGGGCAGGATAGAGGATAGGATAGAATAGGGGATAGGATATAATAGAGGATAGGATAGGATAGAGGATAGGATAGGATAGAGGATAGGATATGATAGACGATAGGATAGCATAGTGGATAGGATAGGATAGAGGATATGATAGGATAGAGGATAGGATAGTATAGAGGATAGGATAAGATAGAGGATACGATAGGATAGATGATATTATAGGAAAGAGGAAAGGATATGATAGAGGATACGATATTGTAGAGGATAGGATAGGATAGAGGATAGGATAGGATAGAGGATAGGATATGATAGAGGATAGGATAGGATAGAAGATAGGATAGGATAGATGATAGGATAGGATAGAGGATAGGATAAGATAGAGGATAAGATAGGATAGAGGATAGGATAGGATAGAGGATAGGATAGGATAGAGGATAGGATAGGGTAGAGGATAGGATAGGATAGAGTATAGGATAGGATAGATGATAGGATAGGTTAGAGGATAGGATAAGATAGAGGATAGGATAGGATAGGATAGAGGATAGGATAGGATAGGATAGACGATAGGAAACGATAGAGGATACGATAGGATAGGATAGAGGATAGGATACGATAGAGGATACGATAGGATAGGATAGAGGATAGGATAGGATAGAGCATAGGATACGATAGAGGATAGGATAGGGGATTGGATAGGATAGAGGATAGGATAGGACAGATGATATTATAGGAATGAGGATAGGATATGATAGAGGATACGATATTATAGAGGATAGGATAGGATAGATGATAGGATAGGATAGAGGATAGGATAGGATAGAGGATAGGATAGGATAGAGGATAGGATAAGATAGAGGATAGGATAGGATAGAGGATAGGATAGAGGATAGGATAGTATAGAGGATAGGATAGGATAGAGGATATGATAAGATAGAGGATAGGATCGGATAGAGGATAGGATAGGATAGAGGATAAGATCGGATAGAGGATAGGATAGGGGATTGGATAGGATAGAGGATAGGATAGGATAGAGGATAGGATAAGATAGAGGATAGGATAGGATAGAGGATAGGATAGAGGATAGGATAGTATAGAGGATAGGATAGGATAGAGGATAGGATATGATAGAGGATAGGATAGGATAGAAGATAGGATAGGATAGATGATAGGATAGGATAGAGGATAGGATATGATAGAGGATAGGATAGGATAGAAGATAGGATAGGATAGATGATAGGATAGGATAGAGGATAGGATAAGATAGAGGATACGATAGGATAGAGGATAGGATAGGATAGAGGATAGGATAGGATAGAGGATAGGATAGGGTAGAGGATAGGATAGGATAGAGTATAGGATAGGATAGATGATAGGATAGGATAGAGGATAGGATAAGATAGAGGATAGGATAGGATAGGATAGAGGATAGGATAGGATAGGATAGAGGATAGGATAGGATAGAGGATAGGATAAGATAGAGGATAGGATAGGATAGAGGATAGGATAGGATAGAGGATAGGATAGGATAGAGGATAGGATAGAGGATAGGATAGTATAGAGGATAGGATAGGATAGAGGATATGATAAGATAGAGGATAGGATCGGATAGAGGATAGGATAGGATAGAGGATAAGATCGGATAGAGGATAGGATAGGGGATTGGATAGGATAGAGGATAGGATAGGATAGAGGATAGGATAAGATAGAGGATAGGATAGGATAGAGGATAGGATAGAGGATAGGATAGTATAGAGGATAGGATAGGATAGAGGATAGGATATGATAGAGGATAGGATAGGATAGAAGATAGGATAGGATAGATGATAGGATAGGATAGAGGATAGGATATGATAGAGGATAGGATAGGATAGAAGATAGGATAGGATAGATGATAGGATAGGATAGAGGATAGGATAAGATAGAGGATACGATAGGATAGAGGATAGGATAGGATAGAGGATAGGATAGGATAGAGGATAGGATAGGGTAGAGGATAGGATAGGATAGAGTATAGGATAGGATAGATGATAGGATAGGATAGAGGATAGGATAAGATAGAGGATAGGATAGGATAGGATAGAGGATAGGATAGGATAGGATAGAGGATAGGATAGGATAGAGGATAGGATAAGATAGAGGATAGGATAGGATAGAGGATAGGATAGGATAGAGGATAGGATAGGATAGAGGATAGGATAAGATAGAGGATAGGATAGGATAGAGGATAGGATAGAGGATAGGATAGTATAGAGGATAGGATAGGATAGAGGATATGATAAGATAGAGGATAGGATCGGATAGAGGATAGGATAGGATAGAGGATAAGATCGGATAGAGGATAGGATAGGGGATTGGATAGGATAGAGGATAGGATAGGATAGAGGATAGGATAAGATAGAGGATAGGATAGGATAGAGGATAGGATAGAGGATAGGATAGTATAGAGGATAGGATAGGATAGAGGATAGGATATGATAGAGGATAGGATAGGATAGAAGATAGGATAGGATAGATGATAGGATAGGATAGAGGATAGGATATGATAGAGGATAGGATAGGATAGAAGATAGGATAGGATAGATGATAGGATAGGATAGAGGATAGGATAAGATAGAGGATACGATAGGATAGAGGATAGGATAGGATAGAGGATAGGATAGGATAGAGGATAGGATAGGGTAGAGGATAGGATAGGATAGAGTATAGGATAGGATAGATGATAGGATAGGATAGAGGATAGGATAAGATAGAGGATAGGATAGGATAGGATAGAGGATAGGATAGGATAGGATAGAGGATAGGATAGGATAGAGGATAGGATAAGATAGAGGATAGGATAGGATAGAGGATAGGATAGGATAGAGGATAGGATAGGATAGAGGATAGGATAGAGGATAGGATAGTATAGAGGATAGGATAGGATAGAGGATATGATAAGATAGAGGATAGGATCGGATAGAGGATAGGATAGGATAGAGGATAAGATCGGATAGAGGATAGGATAGGGGATTGGATAGGATAGAGGATAGGATAGGATAGAGGATAGGATAAGATAGAGGATAGGATAGGATAGAGGATAGGATAGAGGATAGGATAGTATAGAGGATAGGATAGGATAGAGGATAGGATATGATAGAGGATAGGATAGGATAGAAGATAGGATAGGATAGATGATAGGATAGGATAGAGGATAGGATATGATAGAGGATAGGATAGGATAGAAGATAGGATAGGATAGATGATAGGATAGGATAGAGGATAGGATAAGATAGAGGATACGATAGGATAGAGGATAGGATAGGATAGAGGATAGGATAGGATAGAGGATAGGATAGGGTAGAGGATAGGATAGGATAGAGTATAGGATAGGATAGATGATAGGATAGGATAGAGGATAGGATAAGATAGAGGATAGGATAGGATAGGATAGAGGATAGGATAGGATAGGATAGAGGATAGGATAGGATAGAGGATAGGATAAGATAGAGGATAGGATAGGATAGAGGATAGGATAGGATAGAGGATAGGATAGGATAGAGGATATGATAAGATAGAGGATAGGATCGGATAGAGGATAGGATAGGATAGAGGATAAAATCGGATAGAGGATAGGATAGGGGATTGGATAGGATAGAGGATAGGATAGGATAGAGGATAGGATACGATAGAGAATACGATAGGATAGGATAGAGGATAGGATAGGATAGAGGATAGGATAGGATAGAGCATAGGATACGATAGAGGATAGGATAGGGGATTGATAGGATAGAGGATAGGATAGGACAGATGATATTATAGGAATGAGGATAGGATATGATAGAGGATAGGATAGGATAGAGGATAGGATAGGATAGAGGATAGGATAGGATAGAGGATAGGATATGATAGAGGATAGGATAGGATAGAGGATAGGAGAGGATAGAGGATAGGATATGATAGTGGATAGGATAGGATAGAGGATAGGATAGGATAGAGGATAGGATAGTGTAGAGGAAAGGATAAGATAGAGGATATTATAGGATAGACGATAGGATAGGATAGAGGATAGGATATGATAGAGGATAGGATAGGATAGAGGATAGGATAGGATAGATGATAGCAGGATAAAGGATAGGATAAGATAGAGGATACGATAGGATAGATGATATTATAGGAAAGAGGAAAGGATATGATAGAGGATACGATATTGTAGAGGATAGGATAGGATAGAGGATAGGATAGGATAGAGGATAGGATAGGATAGAGGATAGGATAGGATAGAGGATAGGATATGATAGAGGATAGGATAGGATAGGATAGAGGATAGGATAGGATAGGATAGAGGATAGGATACGATAGAGGATACGATAGGATAGGATAGAGGATAGGATACGATAGAGGATACGATAGGATAGGATAGAGGATAGGATACGATAGAGGATACGATAGGATAGGATAGAGGATAGGATAGGATAGAGGATAGGAGAGGATAGAGGATAGGATATGATAGAGGATAGGATAGGATAGAGGATAGGATAGGATAGAGGATAGGATAGTATAGAGGATAGGATAAGATAGAGGATATGATAGGATAGACGATAGGATACGATAGAGGATAGGATAGGACAGAGGATACGATAGGATAGGATAGAGAATAGGATAGGATAGATGATAGGATAGGATAGAGGATAGGATAGGATAGAGGATAGAATAGGATAGAGGATAGGATATGATAGAGGATAGGATAGGATAGAGGATAGAATAGGATAGAGGATAGGATATGATAGAGGATAGGATACGATAGAGGATAGGATAGGATAGAGGATAGGGTAGGATAGAGGATAGGATAGTATAGGGGATAGGATATAATAGAGGATAGGATAGGATAGAGGATAGGATACGATAGAGGATACGATAGGATAGGATAGAGGGTAGGATAGGATAGAGGATAGGATAGGATAGAGGATAGGATAGGATAGAGGATAGCATAGGATAGAGGATAGGATAGGATAGGATAGAGGATAGGATAGTATAGAGGATAGGATAGGATAGAGGATAGGATGGGATAGAGGATAGGATGCGATAGAGGATACGAAAGGATAGGATAGAGGGTAGGATAGGATAGAGGATAGGATAGGATAGAGGATAGGATAAGATAGAGGATAGGATAGGATAGAGGATAGGATAGGATAGAGGATAGGATAGGATAGAGGATAGGATAGGATAGAGGATAGGATAGAATAGGGGATAGGATATAATAGAGGATAGGATAGGATAGAGGATAGGATCGGATAGAGGATATGATAGGGGATTGGATAGGATAGAGGAAAGGATAGGATAGAGGATAGGATAGGATAGAAGATAGGATAGGATAGATGATAGGATAGGATAGAGGATAGGATAGGATAGAGGATAGGATCGGGTAGAGGATATGATAGGGGATTGGATAGGATAGAGGAAAGGATAGGATAGAGGATAGGATAGGATAGAAGATAGGATAGGATAGATAATAGGATAGGATAGAGGATAGGATAAGATAGAGGATAAGATAGGATAGAGGATAGGATAGGATAGAGGATAGGATATGATAGAGGATAGGATAGGATAGAAGATAGGATAGGATAGATGATAGGATAGGATAGAGGATAGGATAAGATAGAGGATAAGATAGGATAGAGGATAGGATAGGATAGAGGATATGATAAGATAGAGGATAGGATCGGATAGAGGATAGGATAGGATAGAGGATAAGATCGGATAGAGGATAGGTTAGGGGATTGGATAGGATAGAGGATAGGATAGGATAGAGGATAGGATACGATAGAGGATACGATAGGATAGGATAGAGGATAGGATAGGATAGAGGATAGGATAGGATAGAGGATAGGATAGGATAGAGGATAGGATAGGATAGAGGATAGGATAAGATAGAGGATAAGATAGGATAGAGGATAGGATAGGATAGAGGATAGGATAGTATAGAGGATAGGATAGGATAGAGGATATGATAAGATAGAGGATAGGATCGGATAGAGGATAGGATAGGATAGAGGATAAGATCGGATAGAGGATAGGATAGGGGATTGGATAGGATAGAGGATAGGATAGGATAGAGGATAGGATAAGATAGAGGATAGGATAGGATAGAGGATAGGATAGAGGATAGGATAGTATAGAGGATAGGATAGGATAGAGGATAGGATATGATAGAGGATAGGATAGGATAGAAGATAGGATAGGATAGATGATAGGATAGGATAGAGGATAGGATATGATAGAGGATAGGATAGGATAGAAGATAGGATAGGATAGATGATAGGATAGGATACAGGATAGGATAAGATAGAGGATACGATAGGATAGATGATATTATAGGAAAGAGGATAGAATAGGATAGAGGATAGGATATGATAGAGGATAGGATAGGATAGAGGATAGGATAGGATAGAGGATAGGATATGATAGAGGATAGGATAGGATAGAGGATAGGATAGGATAGAGGATAGGTTAGGATAGAGGATAGGATAGTATAGGGGATAGGATATAATAGAGGATAGGATAGGATAGAGGATAGGATGCGATAGAGGATACGAAAGGATAGGATAGAGGGTAGGATAGGATAGAGGATAGGATAGGATACAGGATAGGAGAGGATAGAGGATAGGATATGATAGAGGATAGGATAGGATAGAGGATAGGATAGGATAGAGGATAGGATAGTTTAGAGGATAGGATAAGATAGAGGATATGATAGGATAGACGATAGGATAGGATAGAGGATAGGATATGATAGAGGATTGGATAGGATAGAGGATAGGATATGATAGACGATAGGATAGCATAGAGGATAGGATAGGATAGAGGATATGATAGGATAGAGGATAGGATAGTATAGAGGATAGGATAAGATAGAGGATACGATAGGATAGATGATATTATAGGAAAGAGGAAAGGATATGATAGAGGATACGATATTGTAGAGGATAGGATAGGATAGAGGATAGGATAGGATAGAGGATAGGATATGATAGAGGATAGGATAGGATAGAAGATAGGATAGGATAGATGATAGGATAGGATAGAGGATAGGATAAGATAGAGGATAAGATAGGATAGAGGATAGGATAGGATAGAGGATAGGATAGGATATAGGATAGGATAGGGTAGAGGATAGGATAGGATAGAGTATAGGATAGGATAGATGATAGGATAGGATAGAGGATAGGATAAGATAGAGGATAGGATAGGATAGGATAGAGGATAGGATAGGATAGGATAGAGGATAGGATACGATAGAGGATACGATAGGATAAGATAGAGGATAGGATAGGATAGAGGATAGGATAGAGGATAGGATAGTATAGAGGATAGGATAGGATAGAGGATATGATAAGATAGAGGATAGGATCGGATAGAGGATAGGATAGGATAGAGGATAAGATCGGATAGAGGATAGGATAGGGGATTGGATAGGATAGAGGATAGGATAGGATAGAGGATAGGATACGATAGAGGATACGATAGGATAGGATAGAGGATAGGATAGGATAGAGGATAGGATAGGATAGAGGATAGGATAGGATAGAGCATAGGATACGATAGAGGATAGGATAGGGGATTGGATAGGATAGAGGATAGGATAGGACAGATGATATTATAGGAATGAGGATAGGATATGATAGAGGATAGGATAGGATAGAGGATAGGATAGGATAGAGGATAGGATATGATAGAGGATAGGATATGATAGAGGATAGGATAGGATAGAGGATAGGATAGGATAGAGGATAGGATAGGATAGAGGATAGGATAAGGTAGAGGATATGATAGGATAGAGGATAGGATAGTATAGAGGATAGGATAGGATAGAGGATAGGATAGGATAGAGGATAGGATAGGATAGAGGAGAGGTTAGGATAGAGGATAGGGTAGGATAGAGGATAGGATAGAATAGGGGATAGGATATAATAGAGGATAGGATAGGATAGAGGATAGGATAGGATAGAGGATAGGATATGATAGACGATAGGATAGCATAGAGGATAGGATAGCATAGAGGATAGGATAGGATAGAGGATATGATAGGATAGAGGATAGGATAGTATAGAGGATAGGATAAGATAGAGGATACGATAGGATAGATGATATTATAGGAAAGAGGAAAGGATATGATAGAGGATACGATATTGTAGAGGATAGGATAGGATAGAGGATAGGATAGGATAGAGGATAGGATATGATAGAGGATAGGATAGGATAGAAGATAGGATAGGATAGATGATAGGATAGGATAGAGGATAGGATAAGATAGAGGATAAGATAGGATAGAGGATAGGATAGGATAGAGGATAGGATAGGATAGAGGATAGGATAGGGTAGAGGATAGGATAGGATAGAGTATAGGATAGGATAGATGATAGGATAGGATAGGATAGAGGATAGGATAGGATAGGATAGAGGATAGGAAACGATAGAGGATACGATAGGATAGGATAGAGGATAGGATACGATAGAGGATACGATAGGATAGGATAGAGGATAGGATAGGATAGAGCATAGGATACGATAGAGGATAGGATAGGGGATTGGATAGGATAGAGGATAGGATAGGACAGATGATATTATAGGAATGAGGATAGGATATGATAGAGGATACGATATTATAGAGGATAGGATAGGATAGATGATAGGATAGGATAGAGGATAGGATAGGATAGAGGATAGGATAGGATAGAGGATAGGATAAGATAGAGGATAGGATAGGATAGAGGATAGGATAGAGGATAGGATAGTATAGAGGATAGGATAGGATAGAGGATATGATATTATAGAGGATAGGATAGGATAGATGATAGGATAGGATAGAGGATAGGATAGGATAGAGGATAGGATAGGATAGAGGATAGGATAAGATAGAGGATAGGATAGGATAGAGGATAGGATAGAGGATAGGATAGTATAGAGGATAGGATAGGATAGAGGATATGATAAGATAGAGGATAGGATCGGATAGAGGATAGGATAGGATAGAGGATAAGATCGGATAGAGGATAGGATAGGGGATTGGACAGGATAGAGGATAGGATAGGATAGAGGATAGGATACGATAGAGGATACGATAGGATAGGATAGAGGATAGGATAGGATAGAGGATAGGATAGGATAGAGGATAGGATAGGATAGAGGATAGGATAGGATAGAGGATAGGATAGGATAGAGGATAGGATAAGATAGAGGATAAGATAGGATAGAGGATAGGATAGGATAGAGGATAGGATAGTATAGAGGATAGGATAGGATAGAGGATATGATAAGATAGAGGATAGGATCGGATAGAGGATAGGATAGGATAGAGGATAAGATCGGATAGAGGATATGATAGGGGATTGGATAGGATAGAGGATAGGATAGGATAGAGGATAGGATAAGATAGAGGATAGGATAGGATAGAGGATAGGATAGAGGATAGGATAGTATAGAGGATAGGATAGGATAGAGGATAGGATATGATAGAGGATAGGATAGGATAGAAGATAGGATAGGATAGATGATAGGATAGGATAGAGGATAGGATATGATAGAGGATAGGATAGGATAGAAGATAGGATAGGATAGATGATAGGATAGGATAGAGGATAGGATAAGATAGAGGATAAGATAGGATAGAGGATAGGATAGGATAGAGGATAGGATAGGATAGATGATAGGATAGGATAGAGGATAGGATAGGATAGAGGATAGAATAGGATAGAGGATAGGATATGATAGAGGATAGGATAGGATAGAGGATAGAATAGGATAGAGGATAGGATATGATAGAGGATAGGATACGATAGAGGATAGGATAGGATAGAGGATAGGGTAGGATAGAGGATAGGATAGTATAGGGGATAGGATATAATAGAGGATAGGATAGGATAGAGGATAGGATACGATAGAGGATACGATAGGATAGGATAGAGGGTAGGATAGGATAGAGGATAGGATAGGATAGAGGATAGGATAGGATAGAGGATAGCATAGGATAGAGGATAGGATAGGATAGGATAGAGGATAGGATAGGATAGAGGATAGGATAGTATAGAGGATAGGATAAGATAGAGGATATGATAGGATAGACGATAGGATACGATAGAGGATAGGATAGGACAGAGGATACGATAGGATAGGATAGAGAATAGGATAGGATAGATGATAGGATAGGATAGAGGATAGGATAGGATAGAGGATAGAATAGGATAGAGGATAGGATATGATAGAGGATAGGATAGGATAGAGGATAGAATAGGATAGAGGATAGGATATGATAGAGGATAGGATACGATAGAGGATAGGATAGGATAGAGGATAGGGTAGGATAGAGGATAGGATAGTATAGGGGATAGGATATAATAGAGGATAGGATAGGATAGAGGATAGGATACGATAGAGGATACGATAGGATAGGATAGAGGGTAGGATAGGATAGAGGATAGGATAGGATAGAGGATAGGATAGGATAGAGGATAGCATAGGATAGAGGATAGGATAGGATAGGATAGAGGATAGGATAGTATAGAGGATAGGATAGGATAGAGGATAGGATGGGATAGAGGATAGGATGCGATAGAGGATACGAAAGGATAGGATAGAGGGTAGGATAGGATAGAGGATAGGATAGGATAGAGGATAGGATAAGATAGAGGATAGGATAGGATAGAGGATAGGATAGGATAGAGGATAGGATAGGATAGAGGATAGGATAGGATAGAGGATAGGATAGAATAGGGGATAGGATATAATAGAGGATAGGATAGGATAGAGGATAGGATCGGATAGAGGATATGATAGGGGATTGGATAGGATAGAGGAAAGGATAGGATAGAGGATAGGATAGGATAGAAGATAGGATAGGATAGATGATAGGATAGGATAGAGGATAGGATAGGATAGAGGATAGGATCGGGTAGAGGATATGATAGGGGATTGGATAGGATAGAGGAAAGGATAGGATAGAGGATAGGATAGGATAGAAGATAGGATAGGATAGATGATAGGATAGGATAGAGGATAGGATAAGATAGAGGATAAGATAGGATAGAGGATAGGATAGGATAGAGGATAGGATATGATAGAGGATAGGATAGGATAGAAGATAGGATAGGATAGATGATAGGATAGGATAGAGGATAGGATAAGATAGAGGATAAGATAGGATAGAGGATAGGATAGGATAGAGGATATGATAAGATAGAGGATAGGATCGGATAGAGGATAGGATAGGATAGAGGATAAGATCGGATAGAGGATAGGTTAGGGGATTGGATAGGATAGAGGATAGGATAGGATAGAGGATAGGATACGATAGAGGATACGATAGGATAGGATAGAGGATAGGATAGGATAGAGGATAGGATAGGATAGAGGATAGGATAGGATAGAGGATAGGATAGGATAGAGGATAGGATAAGATAGAGGATAAGATAGGATAGAGGATAGGATAGGATAGAGGATAGGATAGTATAGAGGATAGGATAGGATAGAGGATATGATAAGATAGAGGATAGGATCGGATAGAGGATAGGATAGGATAGAGGATAAGATCGGATAGAGGATAGGATAGGGGATTGGATAGGATAGAGGATAGGATAGGATAGAGGATAGGATAAGATAGAGGATAGGATAGGATAGAGGATAGGATAGAGGATAGGATAGTATAGAGGATAGGATAGGATAGAGGATAGGATATGATAGAGGATAGGATAGGATAGAAGATAGGATAGGATAGATGATAGGATAGGATAGAGGATAGGATATGATAGAGGATAGGATAGGATAGAAGATAGGATAGGATAGATGATAGGATAGGATACAGGATAGGATAAGATAGAGGATACGATAGGATAGATGATATTATAGGAAAGAGGATAGAATAGGATAGAGGATAGGATATGATAGAGGATAGGATAGGATAGAGGATAGGATAGGATAGAGGATAGGATATGATAGAGGATAGGATAGGATAGAGGATAGGATAGGATAGAGGATAGGTTAGGATAGAGGATAGGATAGTATAGGGGATAGGATATAATAGAGGATAGGATAGGATAGAGGATAGGATGCGATAGAGGATACGAAAGGATAGGATAGAGGGTAGGATAGGATAGAGGATAGGATAGGATACAGGATAGGAGAGGATAGAGGATAGGATATGATAGAGGATAGGATAGGATAGAGGATAGGATAGGATAGAGGATAGGATAGTTTAGAGGATAGGATAAGATAGAGGATATGATAGGATAGACGATAGGATAGGATAGAGGATAGGATATGATAGAGGATTGGATAGGATAGAGGATAGGATATGATAGACGATAGGATAGCATAGAGGATAGGATAGGATAGAGGATATGATAGGATAGAGGATAGGATAGTATAGAGGATAGGATAAGATAGAGGATACGATAGGATAGATGATATTATAGGAAAGAGGAAAGGATATGATAGAGGATACGATATTGTAGAGGATAGGATAGGATAGAGGATAGGATAGGATAGAGGATAGGATATGATAGAGGATAGGATAGGATAGAAGATAGGATAGGATAGATGATAGGATAGGATAGAGGATAGGATAAGATAGAGGATAAGATAGGATAGAGGATAGGATAGGATAGAGGATAGGATAGGATATAGGATAGGATAGGGTAGAGGATAGGATAGGATAGAGTATAGGATAGGATAGATGATAGGATAGGATAGAGGATAGGATAAGATAGAGGATAGGATAGGATAGGATAGAGGATAGGATAGGATAGGATAGAGGATAGGATACGATAGAGGATACGATAGGATAGGATAGAGGATAGGATAGGATAGAGCATAGGATACGATAGAGGATAGGATAGGGGATTGGATAGGATAGAGGATAGGATAGGACAGATGATATTATAGGAATGAGGATAGGATATGATAGAGGATACGATATTATAGAGGATAGGATAGGATAGATGATAGGATAGGATAGAGGATAGGATAGGATAGAGGATAGGATAGGATAGAGGATAGGATAAGATAGAGGATAGGATAGGATAGAGGATAGGATAGAGGATAGGATAGTATAGAGGATAGGATAGGATAGAGGATATGATAAGATAGAGGATAGGATCGGATAGAGGATAGGATAGGATAGAGGATAAGATCGGATAGAGGATAGGATAGGGGATTGGATAGGATAGAGGATAGGATAGGATAGAGGATAGGATACGATAGAGGATACGATAGGATAGGATAGAGGATAGGATAGGATAGAGGATAGGATAGGATAGAGGATAGGATAGGATAGAGCATAGGATACGATAGAGGATAGGATAGGGGATTGGATAGGATAGAGGATAGGATAGGACAGATGATATTATAGGAATGAGGATAGGATATGATAGAGGATAGGATAGGATAGAGGATAGGATAGGATAGAGGATAGGATATGATAGAGGATAGGATATGATAGAGGATAGGATAGGATAGAGGATAGGATAGGATAGAGGATAGGATAGGATAGAGGATAGGATAAGGTAGAGGATATGATAGGATAGAGGATAGGATAGTATAGAGGATAGGATAGGATAGAGGATAGGATAGGATAGAGGATAGGATAGGATAGAGGAGAGGTTAGGATAGAGGATAGGGTAGGATAGAGGATAGGATAGAATAGGGGATAGGATATAATAGAGGATAGGATAGGATAGAGGATAGGATAGGATAGAGGATAGGATATGATAGACGATAGGATAGCATAGAGGATAGGATAGCATAGAGGATAGGATAGGATAGAGGATATGATAGGATAGAGGATAGGATAGTATAGAGGATAGGATAAGATAGAGGATACGATAGGATAGATGATATTATAGGAAAGAGGAAAGGATATGATAGAGGATACGATATTGTAGAGGATAGGATAGGATAGAGGATAGGATAGGATAGAGGATAGGATATGATAGAGGATAGGATAGGATAGAAGATAGGATAGGATAGATGATAGGATAGGATAGAGGATAGGATAAGATAGAGGATAAGATAGGATAGAGGATAGGATAGGATAGAGGATAGGATAGGATAGAGGATAGGATAGGGTAGAGGATAGGATAGGATAGAGTATAGGATAGGATAGATGATAGGATAGGATAGGATAGAGGATAGGATAGGATAGGATAGAGGATAGGAAACGATAGAGGATACGATAGGATAGGATAGAGGATAGGATACGATAGAGGATACGATAGGATAGGATAGAGGATAGGATAGGATAGAGCATAGGATACGATAGAGGATAGGATAGGGGATTGGATAGGATAGAGGATAGGATAGGACAGATGATATTATAGGAATGAGGATAGGATATGATAGAGGATACGATATTATAGAGGATAGGATAGGATAGATGATAGGATAGGATAGAGGATAGGATAGGATAGAGGATAGGATAGGATAGAGGATAGGATAAGATAGAGGATAGGATAGGATAGAGGATAGGATAGAGGATAGGATAGTATAGAGGATAGGATAGGATAGAGGATATGATATTATAGAGGATAGGATAGGATAGATGATAGGATAGGATAGAGGATAGGATAGGATAGAGGATAGGATAGGATAGAGGATAGGATAAGATAGAGGATAGGATAGGATAGAGGATAGGATAGAGGATAGGATAGTATAGAGGATAGGATAGGATAGAGGATATGATAAGATAGAGGATAGGATCGGATAGAGGATAGGATAGGATAGAGGATAAGATCGGATAGAGGATAGGATAGGGGATTGGACAGGATAGAGGATAGGATAGGATAGAGGATAGGATACGATAGAGGATACGATAGGATAGGATAGAGGATAGGATAGGATAGAGGATAGGATAGGATAGAGGATAGGATAGGATAGAGGATAGGATAGGATAGAGGATAGGATAGGATAGAGGATAGGATAAGATAGAGGATAAGATAGGATAGAGGATAGGATAGGATAGAGGATAGGATAGTATAGAGGATAGGATAGGATAGAGGATATGATAAGATAGAGGATAGGATCGGATAGAGGATAGGATAGGATAGAGGATAAGATCGGATAGAGGATATGATAGGGGATTGGATAGGATAGAGGATAGGATAGGATAGAGGATAGGATAAGATAGAGGATAGGATAGGATAGAGGATAGGATAGAGGATAGGATAGTATAGAGGATAGGATAGGATAGAGGATAGGATATGATAGAGGATAGGATAGGATAGAAGATAGGATAGGATAGATGATAGGATAGGATAGAGGATAGGATATGATAGAGGATAGGATAGGATAGAAGATAGGATAGGATAGATGATAGGATAGGATAGAGGATAGGATAAGATAGAGGATAAGATAGGATAGAGGATAGGATAGGATAGAGGATAGGATAGGATAGATGATAGGATAGGGTAGAGGATAGGATAGGATAGAGGATAGGATAGGATAGAGGATAGGATATGATAGAGGATAGGATAGGATAGAAGATAGGATAGGATAGATGATAGGATAGGATAGAGGATAGGATAAGATAGAGGATAAGATAGGATAGAGGATAGGATAGGATAGAGGATAGGATAGGATAGAGGATAGGATAGGGTAGAGGATAGGATAGGATAGAGTATAGGATAGGATAGATGATAGGATAGGATAGCATAGAGGATAGGATAGGATAGGATAGAGGATAGGAAACGATAGAGGATACGATAGGATAGGATAGAGGATAGGATACGATAGAGGATACGATAGGATAGGATAGAGGATAGGATAGGATAGAGCATAGGATACGATAGAGGATAGGATAGGGGATTGGATAGGATAGAGGATAGGATAGGACAGATGATATTATAGGAATGAGGGTAGGATATGATAGACGATACGATATTATAGAGGATAGGATACGATAGATGATAGGATAGGATAGAGGATAGGATAGGATAGAGGATAGGATAGGATAGAGGATAGGATAAGATAGAGGATAGGATAGGATAGAGGATAGGATAGAGGATAGGATAGTATAGAGGATAGGATAGGATAGAGGATATGATAAGATAGAGGATAGGATCGGATAGAGGATAGGATAGGATAGAGGATAAGATCGGATAGAGGATAGGATAGGGGATTGGACAGGATAGAGGATAGGATAGGATAGAGGATAGGATACGATAGAGGATACGATAGGATAGGATAGAGGATAGGATAGGATAGAGGATAGGATAGGATAGAGGATAGGATAGGATAGAGGATAGGATAGGATAGAGGATAGGATAAGATAGAGGATAAGATAGGATAGAGGATAGGATAGGATAGAGGATAGGATAGTATAGAGGATAGGATAGGATAGAGGATATGATAAGATAGAGGATAGGATCGGATAGAGGATAGGATAGGATAGAGGATAAGATCGGATAGAGGATATGATAGGGGATTGGATAGGATAGAGGATAGGATAGGATAGAGGATAGGATAAGATAGAGGATAGGATAGGATAGAGGATAGGATAGAGGATAGGATAGTATAGAGGATAGGATAGGATAGAGGATAGGATATGATAGAGGATAGGATAGGATAGAAGATAGGATAGGATAGATGATAGGATAGGATAGAGGATAGGATATGATAGAGGATAGGATAGGATAGAAGATAGGATAGGATAGATGATAGGATAGGATAGAGGATAGGATAAGATAGAGGATAAGATAGGATAGAGGATAGGATAGGATAGAGGATAGGATAGGATAGAGGATAGGATAGGGTAGAGGATAGGATAGGATAGAGTATAGGATAGGATAGATGATAGGATAGGATAGAGGATAGGATAAGATAGAGGATAGGATAGGATAGGATAGAGGATAGGATAGGATAGGATAGAGGATAGGATAGGATAGAGGATAGGATAAGATAGAGGATAGGATAGGATAGAGGATAGGATAGGATAGAGGATAGGATAGGATAGAGGATAGGATAAGATAGAGGATAGGATAGGATAGAGGATAGGATAGAGGATAGGATAGTATAGAGGATAGGATAGGATAGAGGATATGATAAGATAGAGGATAGGATCGGATAGAGGATAGGATAGGATAGAGGATAAAATCGGATAGAGGATAGGATAGGGGATTGGATAGGATAGAGGATAGGATAGGATAGAGGATAGGATACGATAGAGAATACGATAGGATAGGATAGAGGATAGGATAGGATAGAGGATAGGATAGGATAGAGCATAGGATACGATAGAGGATAGGATAGGGGATTGATAGGATAGAGGATAGGATAGGACAGATGATATTATAGGAATGAGGATAGGATATGATAGAGGATAGGATAGGATAGAGGATAGGATAGGATAGAGGATAGGATATGATAGAGGATAGGATAGGATAGAGGATAGGAGAGGATAGAGGATAGGATATGATAGTGGATAGGATAGGATAGAGGATAGGATAGGATAGAGGATAGGATAGTGTAGAGGAAAGGATAAGATAGAGGATATTATAGGATAGACGATAGGATAGGATAGAGGATAGGATATGATAGAGGATAGGATAGGATAGAGGATAGGATAGGATAGATGATAGCAGGATAAAGGATAGGATAAGATAGAGGATACGATAGGATAGATGATATTATAGGAAAGAGGAAAGGATATGATAGAGGATACGATATTGTAGAGGATAGGATAGGATAGAGGATAGGATAGGATAGAGGATAGGATAGGATAGAGGATAGGATATGATAGAGGATAGGATAGGATAGGATAGAGGATAGGATAGGATAGGATAGAGGATAGGATACGATAGAGGATACGATAGGATAGGATAGAGGATAGGATACGATAGAGGATACGATAGGATAGGATAGAGGATAGGATACGATAGAGGATACGATAGGATAGGATAGAGGATAGGATAGGATAGAGGATAGGAGAGGATAGAGGATAGGATATGATAGAGGATAGGATAGGATAGAGGATAGGATAGGATAGAGGATAGGATAGTATAGAGGATAGGATAAGATAGAGGATATGATAGGATAGACGATAGGATACGATAGAGGATAGGATAGGACAGAGGATACGATAGAGGATAGGATAGGACAGAGGATACGATAGGATAGGATAGAGAATAGGATAGGATAGATGATAGGATAGGATAGAGGATAGGATAGGATAGAGGATAGAATAGGATAGAGGATAGGATATGATAGAGGATAGGATAGGATAGAGGATAGAATAGGATAGAGGATAGGATATGATAGAGGATAGGATAGGATAGAGGATAGGATAGGATAGAGGATAGGGTAGGATAGAGGATAGGATAGTATAGGGGATAGGATATAATAGAGGATAGGATAGGATAGAGGATAGGATACGATAGAGGATACGATAGGATAGGATAGAGGGTAGGATAGGATAGAGGATAGGATAGGATAGAGGATAGGATAGGATAGAGGATAGCATAGGATAGAGGATAGGATAGGATAGGATAGAGGATAGGATAGTATAGAGGATAGGATAGGATAGAGGATAGGATGGGATAGAGGATAGGATGCGATAGAGGATACGAAAGGATAGGATAGAGGGTAGGATAGGATAGAGGATAGGATAGGATAGAGGATAGGATAAGATAGAGGATAGGATAGGATAGAGGATAGGATAGGATAGAGGATAGGATAGGATAGAGGATAGGATAGGATAGAGGATAGGATAGAATAGGGGATAGGATATAATAGAGGATAGGATAGGATAGAGGATAGGATCGGATAGAGGACATGATATGATAGAGGATAGGATAGGATAGAAGATAGGATCGGATAGAGGATAGGATAGAGGATTGGATAGGATAGAGGATAGGATAAGATAGAGGATAGGATAGGATAGAGGATAGGATAGGATAGAGGATAGGATAGGATAGAGGATAGGATAGGATAGAGGATAGGATCGGATAGAGGATATGATAGGGGATTGGATAGGATAGAGGAAAGGATAGGATAGAGGATAGTATAGGATAGAAGATAGGATAGGATAGATGATAGGATAGGATAGACGATAGGATAGGATAGAGGATAGGATCGGATAGAGGATATGATAGGGGATTGGATAGGATAGAGGAAAGGATAGGATAGAGGATAGGATAGGATAGAAGATAGGATAGGATAGATGATAGGATAGGATAGAGGATAGGATAAGATAGAGGATAAGATAGGATAGAGGATAGGATAGGATAGAGGATAGGATATGATAGAGGATAGGATAGGATAGAAGATAGGATAGGATAGATGATAGGATAGGATAGAGGATAGGATAAGATAGAGGATAAGATAGGATAGAGGATAGGATAGGATAGAGGATATGATAAGATAGAGGATAGGATCGGATAGAGGATAGGATAGGATAGAGGATAAGATCGGATAGAGGATAGGTTAGGGGATTGGATAGGATAGAGGATAGGATAGGATAGAGGATAGGATACGATAGAGGATACGATAGGATAGGATAGAGGATAGGATAGGATAGAGGATAGGATAGGATAGAGGATAGGATAGGATAGAGGATAGGATAGGATAGAGGATAGGATAGGATAGAGGATAGGATAGGATAGAGGATAGGATAAAATAGAGGATAAGATAGGATAGAGGATAGGATAGGATAGAGGATAGGATAGTATAGAGGATAGGATAGGATAGAGGATATGATAAGATAGAGGATAGGATCGGATAGAGGATAGGATAGGATAGAGGATAAGATCGGATAGAGGATAGGATAGGGGATTGGATAGGATAGAGGATAGGATAGGATAGAAGATAGGATAGGATAGATGATAGGATAGGATAGAGGATAGGATATGATAGAGGATAGGATAGGATAGAAGATAGGATAGGATAGATGATAGGATAGGATAGAGGATAGGATAAGATAGAGGATAAGATAGGATAGAGGATAGGATAGGATAGAGGATAGGATAGGATAGAGGATAGGATAGGGTAGAGGATAGGATAGGATAGAGTATAGGATAGGATAGATGATAGGATAGGATAGAGGATAGGATAAGATAGAGGATAGGATAGGATAGGATAGAGGATAGGATAGGATAGGATAGAGGATAGGAAACGATAGAGGATACGATAGGATAGGATAGAGGATAGGATACGATAGAGGATACGATAGGATAGAGGATATGATAAGATAGAGGATAGGATCGGATAGAGGATAGGATAGGATAGAGGATAAGATCGGATAGAGGATAGGTTAGGGGATTGGATAGGATAGAGGATAGGATAGGATAGAGGATAGGATACGATAGAGGATACGATAGGATAGGATAGAGGATAGGGTAGGATAGAGGATAGGATAGGATAGCGGATAGGATAGGATAGAGGATAGGATAGGATAGAGGATAGGATAGGATAGAGGATAGGATAAAATAGAGGATAAGATAGGATAGAGGATAGGATAGGATAGAGGATAGGATAGTATAGAGGATAGGATAGGATAGAGGATATGATAAGATAGAGGATAGAATCGGATAGAGGATAGGATAGGATAGAGGATAAGATCGGATAGAGGATAGGATAGGGGATTGGATAGGATAGAGGATAGGATAGGATAGAGGATAGGATAAGGTAGAGGATAGGATAGGATAGAGGATAGGATAGAGGATAGGATAGTATAGAGGATAGGATAGGATAGAGGATAGGATATGATAGAGGATAGGATAGGATAGAAGATAGGATAGGATAGATGATAGGATAGGATAGAGGATAGGATAGGATAGAGGATAGGAAACGATAGAGGATACGATAGGATAGGATAGAGGATAGGATACGATAGAGGATACGATAGGATAGGATAGAGGATAGGATAGGATAGAGCATAGGATACGATAGAGGATAGGATAGGGGATTGGATAGGATAGAGGATAGGATAGGACAGATGATATTATAGGAATGAGGATAGGATATGATAGAGGATACGATATTATAGAGGATAGGATAGGATAGAGGATAGGATAGGATAGAGGATAGGATAGGATAGAGGATAGGATAAGATAGAGGATAGGATAGGATAGAGGATAGGATAGAGGATAGGATAGTATAGAGGATAGGATAGGATAGAGGATATGATAAGATAGAGGATAGGATCGGATAGAGGATAGGATAGGATAGAGGATAAAATCGGATAGAGGATAGGATAGGGGATTGGATAGGATAGAGGATAGGATAGGATAGAGGATAGGATGCGATAGAGGATACGATAGGATAGGATAGAGGATAGGATAGGATAGAGGATAGGATAGGATAGAGCATAGGATACGATAGAGGATAGGATAGGGGATTGATAGGATAGAGGATAGGATAGGACAGATGATATTATAGGAATGAGGATAGGATATGATAGAGGATAGGATAGGATAGAGGATAGGATAGGATAGAGGATAGGATAGGATAGAGGATAGGATATGATAGAGGATAGGATAGGATAGAGGATAGGATAGGATAGAGGATAGGATAGGATAGAGGATAGGATAAGGTAGAGGATATGATAGGATAGAGGATAGGATAGTATAGAGGATAGGATAGGATAGAGGATAGGATAGGATAGAGGATAGGATGCGATAGAGGATACGAAAGGATAGGATAGAGGGTAGGATAGGATAGAGGATAGGATAGGATAGAGGATAGGAGAGGATAGAGGATAGGATATGATAGTGGATAGGATAGGATAGGATAGAGGATAGGATAGGATAGAGGATAGGATAGTGTAGAGGAAAGGATAAGATAGAGGATATTATAGGATAGACGATAGGATAGGATAGAGGATAGGATATGATAGAGGATAGGATAGGATAGAGGATAGGATAGGATAGAGGATAGGATAGGATAGAGGATAGGATATGATAGAGGATAGGATAGGATAGGATAGAGGATAGGATAGGATAGGATAGAGGATAGGATACGATAGAGGATACGATAGGATAGGATAGAGGATAGGATACGATAGAGGATACGATAGGATAGGATAGAGGATAGGATACGATAGAGGATACGATAGGATAGGATACAGGATAGGATAGGATAGAGGATAGGATAGGATAGAGGATAGGAGAGGATAGAGGATAGGATATGATAGAGGATAGGATAGGATAGAGGATAGGATAGGATAGAGGATAGGATAGTATAGAGGATAGGATAAGATAGAGGATATGATAGGATAGACGATAGGATACGATAGAGGATAGGATAGGACAGAGGATGCGATAGGATAGGATAGAGAATAGGATAGGATAGATGATAGGATAGGATAGAGGATAGGATAGGATAGAGGATAGAATAGGATAGAGGATAGGATGTGATAGAGGATAGGATAGGATAGAGGATAGAATAGGATAGAGGATAGGATATGATAGAGGATAGGATAGGATAGAGGATAGGATAGGATAGAGGATAGGATGGGATAGAGGATAGGATGCGATAGAGGATACGAAAGGATAGGATAGAGGGTAGGATAGGATAGAGGATAGGATAAGATAGAGGATAAGATAGGATAGAGGATAGGATAGGATAGAGGATAGGATAGGATAGAGGATAGGATAGGGTAGAGGATAGGATAGGATAGAGTATAGGATAGGATAGATGATAGGATAGGATAGAGGATAGGATAAGATAGAGGATAGGATAGGATAGGATAGAGGATAGGATAGGATAGGATAGAGGATAGGAAACGATAGAGGATACGATAGGATAGGATAGAGGATAGGATACGATAGAGGATACGATAGGATAGGATAGAGGATAGGATAGGATAGAGCATAGGATACGATAGAGGATAGGATAGGGGATTGGATAGGATAGAGGATAGGATAGGACAGATGATATTATAGGAATGAGGATAGGATATGATAGAGGATACGATATTATAGAGGATAGGATAGGATAGAGGATAGGATAGGATAGAGGATAGGATAGGATAGAGGATAGGATAAGATAGAGGATAGGATAGGATAGAGGATAGGATAGAGGATAGGATAGTATAGAGGATAGGATAGGATAGAGGATATGATAAGATAGAGGATAGGATCGGATAGAGGATGGGATAGGATAGAGGATAAAATCGGATAGAGGATAGGATAGGGGATTGGATAGGATAGAGGATAGGATAGGATAGAGGATAGGATGCGATAGAGGATACGATAGGATAGGATAGAGGATAGGATAGGATAGAGGATAGGATAGGATAGAGCATAGGATACGATAGAGGATAGGATAGGGGATTGATAGGATAGAGGATAGGATAGGACAGATGATATTATAGGAATGAGGATAGGATATGATAGAGGATAGGATAGGATAGAGGATAGGATAGGATAGAGGATAGGATAGGATAGAGGATAGGATATGATAGAGGATAGGATAGGATAGAGGATAGGATAGGATAGAGGATAAGATCGGATAGAGGATAGGTTAGGGGATTGGATAGGATAGAGGATAGGATAGGATAGAGGATAGGATACGATAGAGGATACGATAGGATAGGATAGAGGATAGGATAGGATAGAGGATAGGATAGGATAGAGGATAGGATAGGATAGAGGATAGGATAGGATAGAGGATAGGATAGGATAGAGGATAGGATAGGATAGAGGATAGGATAAAATAGAGGATAAGATAGGATAGAGGATAGGATAGGATAGAGGATAGGATAGTATAGAGGATAGGATAGGATAGAGGATATGATAAGATAGAGGATAGGATCGGATAGAGGATAGGATAGGATAGAGGATAAGATCGGATAGAGGATAGGATAGGGGATTGGATAGGATAGAGGATAGGATAGGATAGAGGATAGGATAAGATAGAGGATAGGATAGGATAGAGGATAGGATAGAGGATAGGATAGTATAGAGGATAGGATAGGATAGAGGATAGGATATGATAGAGGATAGGATAGGATAGAAGATAGGATAGGATAGATGATAGGATAGGATAGAGGATAGGATATGATAGAGGATAGGATAGGATAGAAGATAGGATAGGATAGATGATAGGATAGGATAGAGGATAGGATAAGATAGAGGATAAGATAGGATAGAGGATAGGATAGGATAGAGGATAGGATAGGATAGAGGATAGGATAGGGTAGAGGATAGGATAGGATAGAGTATAGGATAGGATAGATGATAGGATAGGATAGAGGATAGGATAAGATAGAGGATAGGATAGGATAGGATAGAGGATAGGATAGGATAGGATAGAGGATAGGAAACGATAGAGGATACGATAGGATAGGATAGAGGATAGGATACGATAGAGGATACGATAGGATAGAGGATATGATAAGATAGAGGATAGGATCGGATAGAGGATAGGATAGGATAGAGGATAAGATCGGATAGAGGATAGGTTAGGGGATTGGATAGGATAGAGGATAGGATAGGATAGAGGATAGGATACGATAGAGGATACGATAGGATAGGATAGAGGATAGGGTAGGATAGAGGATAGGATAGGATAGAGGATAGGATAGGATAGAGGATAGGATAGGATAGAGGATAGGATAGGATAGAGGATAGGATAAAATAGAGGATAAGATAGGATAGAGGATAGGATAGGATAGAGGATAGGATAGTATAGAGGATAGGATAGGATAGAGGATATGATAAGATAGAGGATAGAATCGGATAGAGGATAGGATAGGATAGAGGATAAGATCGGATAGAGGATAGGATAAGATAGAGGATAGGATAGGATAGAGGATAGGATAGAGGATAGGATAGTATAGAGGATAGGATAGGATAGAGGATATGATAAGATAGAGGATAGGATCGGATAGAGGATAGGATAGGATAGAGGATAAAATCGGATAGAGGATAGGATAGGGGATTGGATAGGATAGAGGATAGGATAGGATAGAGGATAGGATGCGATAGAGGATACGATAGGATAGGATAGAGGATAGGATAGGATAGAGGATAGGATAGGATAGAGCATAGGATACGATAGAGGATAGGATAGGGGATTGATAGGATAGAGGATAGGATAGGACAGATGATATTATAGGAATGAGGATAGGATATGATAGAGGATAGGATAGGATAGAGGATAGGATAGGATAGAGGATAGGATAGGATAGAGGATAGGATATGATAGAGGATAGGATAGGATAGAGGATAGGATAGGATAGAGGATAGGATAGGATAGAGGATAGGATAAGGTAGAGGATATGATAGGATAGAGGATAGGATAGTATAGAGGATAGGATAGGATAGAGGATAGGATAGGATAGAGGATAGGATGCGATAGAGGATACGAAAGGATAGGATAGAGGGTAGGATAGGATAGAGGATAGGATAGGATAGAGGATAGGAGAGGATAGAGGATAGGATATGATAGTGGATAGGATAGGATAGGATAGAGGATAGGATAGGATAGAGGATAGGATAGTGTAGAGGAAAGGATAAGATAGAGGATATTATAGGATAGACGATAGGATAGGATAGAGGATAGGATATGATAGAGGATAGGATAGGATAGAGGATAGGATAGGATAGAGGATAGGATAGGATAGAGGATAGGATATGATAGAGGATAGGATAGGATAGGATAGAGGATAGGATAGGATAGGATAGAGGATAGGATACGATAGAGGATACGATAGGATAGGATAGAGGATAGGATACGATAGAGGATACGATAGGATAGGATAGAGGATAGGATACGATAGAGGATACGATAGGATAGGATAGAGGATAGGATGTGATAGAGGATAGGATAGGATAGAGGATAGAATAGGATAGAGGATAGGATATGATAGAGGATAGGATAGGATAGAGGATAGGATAGGATAGAGGATAGGATGGGATAGAGGATAGGATGCGATAGAGGATACGAAAGGATAGGATAGAGGGTAGGATAGGATAGAGGATAGGATAAGATAGAGGATAAGATAGGATAGAGGATAGGATAGGATAGAGGATAGGATAGGATAGAGGATAGGATAGGGTAGAGGATAGGATAGGATAGAGTATAGGATAGGATAGATGATAGGATAGGATAGAGGATAGGATAAGATAGAGGATAGGATAGGATAGGATAGAGGATAGGATAGGATAGGATAGAGGATAGGAAACGATAGAGGATACGATAGGATAGGATAGAGGATAGGATACGATAGAGGATACGATAGGATAGGATAGAGGATAGGATAGGATAGAGCATAGGATACGATAGAGGATAGGATAGGGGATTGGATAGGATAGAGGATAGGATAGGACAGATGATATTATAGGAATGAGGATAGGATATGATAGAGGATACGATATTATAGAGGATAGGATAGGATAGAGGATAGGATAGGATAGAGGATAGGATAGGATAGAGGATAGGATAAGATAGAGGATAGGATAGGATAGAGGATAGGATAGAGGATAGGATAGTATAGAGGATAGGATAGGATAGAGGATATGATAAGATAGAGGATAGGATCGGATAGAGGATAGGATAGGATAGAGGATAAAATCGGATAGAGGATAGGATAGGGGATTGGATAGGATAGAGGATAGGATAGGATAGAGGATAGGATGCGATAGAGGATACGATAGGATAGGATAGAGGATAGGATAGGATAGAGGATAGGATAGGATAGAGCATAGGATACGATAGAGGATAGGATAGGGGATTGATAGGATAGAGGATAGGATAGGACAGATGATATTATAGGAATGAGGATAGGATATGATAGAGGATAGGATAGGATAGAGGATAGGATAGGATAGAGGATAGGATAGGATAGAGGATAGGATATGATAGAGGATAGGATAGGATAGAGGATGGGATAGGATAGAGGATAGGATAGGATAGAGGATAGGATAAGGTAGAGGATATGATAGGATAGAGGATAGGATAGTATAGAGGATAGGATAGGATAGAGGATAGGATAGGATAGAGGATAGGATGCGATAGAGGATACGAAAGGATAGGATAGAGGGTAGGATAGGATAGAGGATAGGATAGGATAGAGGATAGGAGAGGATAGAGGATAGGATATGATAGTGGATAGGATAGGATAGAGGATAGGATAGGATAGAGGATAGGATAGTGTAGAGGAAAGGATAAGATAGAGGATATTATAGGATAGACGATAGGATAGGATAGAGGATAGGATATGATAGAGGATAGGATAGGATAGAGGATAGGATAGGATAGATGATAGCAGGATAAAGGATAGGATAAGATAGAGGATACGATAGGATAGATGATATTATAGGAAAGAGGAAAGGATATGATAGAGGATCCGATATTGTAGAGGATAGGATAGGATAGAGGATAGGATAGGATAGAGGATAGGATAGGATAGAGGATAGGATAGGATAGAGGATAGGATATGATAGAGGATAGGATAGGATAGGATAGAGGATAGGATAGGATAGGATAGAGGATAGGATACGATAGAGGATACGATAGGATAGGATAGAGGATAGGATACGATAGAGGATACGATAGGATAGGATAGAGGATAGGATACGATAGAGGATACGATAGGATAGGATAGAGGATAGGATAGGATAGAGGATAGGATAGGATAGAGGATAGGAGAGGATAGAGGATAGGATATGATAGAGGATAGGATAGGATAGAGGATAGGATAGGATAGAGGATAGGATAGTATAGAGGATAGGATAAGATAGAGGATATGATAGGATAGACGATAGGATACGATAGAGGATAGGATAGGACAGAGGATACGATAGGATAGGATAGAGAATAGGATAGGATAGATGATAGGATAGGATAGAGGATAGGATAGGATAGAGGATAGAATAGGATAGAGGATAGGATGTGATAGAGGATAGGATAGGATAGAGGATAGAATAGGATAGAGGATAGGATATGATAGAGGATAGGATAGGATAGAGGATAGGATAGGATAGAGGATAGGGTAGGATAGAGGATAGGATAGTATAGGGGATAGGATATAATAGAGGATAGGATAGGATAGAGGATAGGATACGATAGAGGATACGATAGGATAGGATAGAGGGTAGGATAGGATAGAGGATAGGATAGGATAGAGGATAGGATAGGATAGAGGATAGCATAGGATAGAGGATAGGATAGGATAGGATAGAGGATAGGATAGTATAGAGGATAGGATAGGATAGAGGATAGGATGGGATAGAGGATAGGATGCGATAGAGGATACGAAAGGATAGGATAGAGGGTAGGATAGGATAGAGGATAGGATAGGATAGAGGATAGGATAAGATAGAGGATAGGATAGGATAGAGGATAGGATAGGATAGAGGATAGGATAGGATAGAGGATAGGATAGGATAGAGGATAGGATAGAATAGGGGATAGGATATAATAGAGGATAGGATAGGATAGAGGATAGGATCGGATAGAGGACATGATATGATAGAGGATAGGATAGGATAGAAGATAGGATCGGATAGAGGATAGGATAGAGGATTGGATAGGATAGAGGATAGGATAAGATAGAGGATAGGATAGGATAGAAGTTAGGATAGGATAGAGGATAGGATAGGATAGAGGATAGGATAGGATAGAGGATAGGATCGGATAGAGGATATGATAGGGGATTGGATAGGATAGAGGAAAGGATAGGATAGAGGATAGGATAGGATAGAAGATAGGATAGGATAGATGATAGGATAGGATAGAGGATAGGATAGGATAGAGGATAGGATCGGATAGAGGATATGATAGGGGATTGGATAGGATAGAGGATATGATAGGGGATTGGATAGGATAGAGGAAAGGATAGGATAGAGGATAGGATAGGATAGAAGATAGGATAGGATAGATGATAGGATAGGATAGAGGATAGGATAAGATAGAGGATAAGATAGGATAGAGGATAGGATAGGATAGAGGATAGGAGAGGATAGAGGATAGGATATGATAGAGGATAGGATAGGATAGAGGATAGGATAGGATCGAGGATAGGATAGTATAGAGGATAGGATAAGATAGAGGATATGATAGGATAGACGATAGGATACGATAGAGAATAGGATAGGATCGAGGATAGGATAGGACAGAGGATACGATAGGATAGGATAGAGAATAGGATAGGATAGAGGATAGGATAGGATAGAGGATAGGATAGGATAGAGGATAGAATAGGATAGAGGATAGGATATGATAGAGGATAGGATAGGATAGAGGATAGGATAGGATAGAGGATAGGGTAGGATAGAGGATAGGATAGTATAGGGGATAGGATATAATAGAGGATAGGATAGGATAGAGGATAGGATACGATAGAGGATACGATAGGATAGGATAGAGGATAGGATAGGATAGAGGATAGGATAGGATAGAGGATAGCATAGGATAGAGGATAGGATAGGATAGGATAGAGGATATGATAGTATAGAGGATAGGATAGGATAGAGGATAGGATGGGATAGAGGATAGGATGCGATAGAGGATACGAAAGGATAGGATAGAGGGTAGGATAGGATAGAGGATAGGATAGGATAGAGGATAGGAGAGGATAGAGGATAGGATATGATAGAGGATAGGATAGGATAGAGGATAGGATAGGATAGAGGATAGGATAGTATAGAGGATAGGATAAGATAGAGGATATGATAGGATAGACGATAGGATACGATAGAGGATAGGATAGGATCGAGGATAGGTGTTGCGGACGAAATGCCGTTTATGTTTATTGTTGCGGACGAAATGCCATTTATGTTTATAGAGTGTTACGGATCCGCCGTTTGTTACTACATGTGTTCGAAAGTGGTGTGAAACATTATGCGTATTCTGTTGTATTCTGGCGTGTTCGGCTGTTTGGTGTATTCTGGTATATTCATTTGTATTGGCGTTAGTTATAAGAAATGCGTTGTATGGCTTATATGAATGATGATTGTAAAAGTGTGTGTGTGAAGAGAGAGAGACAGAGCGAAACCGTTGTGTTCACCGGCCTCCTGAAAAGGGGATTCTCGCCGGCATCGCGTCATGTGTTCGACACCTCGAAAGGTCGGAAAGAACAAAAGGCCGCGTGGTAAGATCGCTGACACCAGCGATCTAGGCCCGTTTATGACCCAAGGAGAAGGATGTGATCACCCTTCTGCGAATTGGGGCAACGTGCACGGTCAGACCCGAAGGGTCGACCGGGGCCGGTAGGCCTGCGAGCCGGCGGGGAGCGGTACGCGCCGAAAGTGAACATAGCGGCGAACCGAGAGGAATTTCGCTCTGTATCGTGTCACCCGTCCTCGGAGCAAGTGCGATTTCCCTACAGCGTTAATATACAAAGTGGAATAAAGTGTTATATGTAGATACGATTAATTGCTGTATCATTTCACCCGTCTTCGGAACAACGTGCGATTTTCCTATCCTGTGTTGAAGAACTAACATTTGGTGCCGAAACCCGGGACTTTGTTCGGGGATAGCAGGATAGAGAATCGATCGCTCGGGTGAAGTGTGTAACAAGTGAAGTGTCGTGACGATGACGGCGAAAAGGAAGAAGAACTATCAAAAGGGGAACAGCGTGGTCCAGCCGCCAACGAAGAGGACTCGGGCGGTGCAAGAGGGCAGAGTGACAGCGGTCGTGGAGCCACCACGGCGCCCACTGCCACCGGAAGTTGCAGAACCGCCTGTTCCAGGATCAAGTGGGATTTTTCGTCAATCCGATCAATCGCCGCAGGGAACGAGAGGTGACGCCATGCCCACCTTCTGTTCGCCGACGGCGCACCCGAGTGACAGCCCTGGGCCATCGAACTTCGAGGACGCCGCAGGGGATGGGACATCCGCGCAGCGTCACAGCACCCCATTGCCAGGTAATTCGGGTATTTCGGCAAGCAGGCGTCCAGCCGTCGATCCGGCGACGCGTTTGGCGGAAGCAATAGAAAACACCCTGCTCGCGGTGAGGGAGTCTTCCGCGAGCGAGGCGAATTCGCGGCTCGTCAACCGACTAACCTCCGCGAAAGCCTTGCCAACCTTTTCGGGCGATCCGTTTGAGTGGCTTCATTTCAAGGAAGCGTACGAGCTGACGTCGGAGCTCGGCGGCTTCAGCGAACGCGAAAATATCGCGCGGTTGTTCGGAGCCTTGACAGGCGAAGCGCGCGAAGCCGTGCGAGTGTTACTAGCGACGACCCGCGACGCTAAGGAAGTGATGCAAACGCTTGAGTTACATTATGGCAACAAGAATTTGATCGCCGAGAAACTCTCCAGCGCAATAAAGGAATTGCCTCACCTAAACTCGGGAAAGGTTAACATGGTGCAGTTCTCTACGAAGCTGAAAAACACGGTCGCGGCCTTCAAATCATTAGGACTTGTCGGTTATCTACACAGTTTTGATCTACTGAAGAGCGTTACGGGCAAATTACCATCGGCCTTGATATACGCCTTTAATAGATACGCGGCCGAAACGTCCCCGGAAAAGACAAACTTGGAAAAGATGGCCGACTTTATGCACCGAGAGGTAGAAGTGGCGGCAGCGGCCGGGACGTTGAGCTTAGCATCAACCTCGCGGTCGGACCCTAGGATGCCGACGAAAAAACCGCGGCCTTCCGAGGCGGGCTACATGATGAGACACGAACCGCGCGCGGGAAAGGATGATAGCGACGCGGTGGGTTGCGCGTTTTGTCGAAGATCGAATCACTTGCCCGAAGCCTGTACACGCTTCCTTCGGGAACCAGTGAACATTCGTTGGCGCCTAGTTAGGAAACGGCGATTATGCTTTAACTGCTTGGGACGTGACCACATGCGAGACGACTGTAGGAAAGGAGGTTGTGCCGTGTGTCGGGCGCGACACCACGCACTTTTGCACGAGAAGAGGTCGGTTACAGCGACAAGTAAAGAAGGTCGAAGGGCGACGAAAGCCGGCAAAGGTGCACCTGAACAAGCAGCTGGCGCCTCATCGCCGACCAATGACGTCAATCAAGGGTGACCCGCATCGCCGCACGTACTCTTAAAAATATTGCCAGTCCGCGTATTTGGCCCGGGGGGTTCTAGGGATACCTATGCACTACTCGATGAGGGCTCTACGGTCACGCTGATTGACAGGAAATTAACACGGCAAGTGGGGGTGAGAGGTCCGAAGGTAAATCTCGCGTTGAAAGGAATAAATGATCGAGATGCTGTGGTCTCGAGCAGCGAGAAAGTTAGTGTGGTTCTACGCGGAACACTAGAGAGCCATCGCATTGAGCACGCGTTAGCGGTACAGGATTTAGATCTTCCCAGTCAATCTCTTCCAGATCATCTTGTAAAACACGTAAGTGATACGGATCACGTGACCTTGAACGCGTATAAAGACGCACAGCCCAAATTACTTTTGGGCCAAGATAATTGGCCTCTAATAGTTACACGTGAGTTACGAAACATAAAGGAGCATGGCCTCGCGCTTTCGAAGTCTCTTCTAGGCTGGGTCTTACACGGGACGATACAGTCGCAGAGAGGTGTCGACCGAAATTCGCTAGAATACTTAGCCGACCGCGTCAACACATTAGACGTAAGGAAACGCGAGAGCCGCCAAGAGCTCGACGAATTAGTCAAGTTTTATTTTCAAATGGACGATTTTGGCGTCCGGGTTGATGCTAAACCTAGAAGCGTTCACGATCATGCCTGGAAGACGTTGAAAGAAACGAGTCGCTACACAGGCGATGCTTGGGAGACCGGCCTGCTTTGGAGATCCGATAATGTTTCAAGTATTGACAGTTTCACGACGGCGCGGAAGAGACTCCTTGCGTTGGAGAAAAGGCTGGACCGCGATCCGGAATACGCCGCGTTGTATTACAAGGAAATGGAGCGGCTCATCAATGACGGATACGCTAAAAAGAGGGTAGATGATACGCGAAACGCGCGCGTTTGGTATCTGCCACATTTTGGGGTACAAAATGCTAGTAAGCCGGGAAGATTGAGGCTGGTGTTCGATGCTGCCGCTAAAACAAAGGGTGTTTCCCTAAACGACATGCTCGAGACTGGGCCGGACCTGTTGCAGCCATTGGCAGGTGTATTGCTACGCTTTCGCCAATACGCGGTGGCGTGCAAGGCAGACATCAAGGACATGTTTTTACGTGTAAAGATGAGGGAGGAAGATCGCGACGCGCAGCGTTTCCTATGGCGCGGTCGTAGTCGCGAAATAGAGCCGGAGGTTTACACGATGACAAGCCTGATATTCGGGGCGAAATCATCACCGTGCAGCGCGATATATATAAAAAATCGTAACGCGGAGGAATACAAGCATTCGGAACCCGCACCCGCCAGAAGCATAAAAAAAAATAGCTACATGGACGACTTCCTAGTAAGCCGAAGTTGTGTGAAAGAAACGCTAGATCTCGTTCGAAACATAACGAAAATTAATGCTCGCGCAAACTTCAAGATGCACAGTTGGGCAAGCAACGCGTCGGCGATAGTCAACGCGATGACTAGGGAGGAGTCCATGAGGGATGGCGATGAAACGCGACTCTGTGACCGACGAGGAGAGAAGGTGTTGGGCCTCTTCTGGGACACGAAGACGGACGAATTGGCATTCAAAGCGGATACGGAAAGGATCCCCGCAGAGGTGACGCGTGGACTCAGGAAACCAACGAAACGCGAATATTTGCGCGTCATCATGTCGATCTTCGATCCTCTCGGCTTCCTCGCCCCCTTTACGGTGAGATCCAAGATATTAATGCAGAAAATTTGGCGTAGCGGAATCGGCTGGGACGACTCATTACGAGACGAAGAAAACGTCAATTGGCTAGCCTGGTTACGAACACTATACCAGGTACGAGGCGATCGCGTTCCGCGCTGCCTAATGCCAACCAACTGCAATCAGACAAAAGTGCAGCTACATGTTTTCTGCGACGCGAGTTTAGAAGCGTATGCTGCGGCCGCGTATTTGAGAACAGAAGTGCAGAACGGTCCGACTAATGTCGTCTTAATTATGGCGAAATCAAGAGTAGCACCCCTCAAGCCGCTCTCCGTTCCTCGGATGGAACTGCAGGCTGCGTTACTGGCGGCAAGATTAGCAAAAACCCTCTCGGAAGAACTTGATTTCAACTTTAATCAGCGTTTCCTATGGTCCGACTCGGCCACAGTTATCAGATGGATAAAAGGAGAACCGCGAATCCGGCAGGTTTTCGTTGCGCACCGACTAGGAGAGATCGACGACATCACGGAGGGCTCGGAATGGCGATGGGTCCCGTCGAAACAGAATCCCGCGGATAGCGCGACGCGTTGGTCCAACGAAGCAACCCGCACGGCTACTCAATGGTATCGTGGGCCCGAATTCCTGCAGAAACTGGAAACCCATTGGCCGGTGGAAAAGCCACTCAACGATACCGAGAAGAAGACGATAGATAACATGGAAATCCGCAAGACCCTCGTGTGCGCTTCGCGTTCATTGCCGTTGGCGAATCTTCCACTAGCGATAAGAGTTTTGGGATGGAGGGGTTTATTGGCCGTAGCTAGACGAGTACAAGCTGCGATAGACCGCTGGCGAAGTAAACCGCGAACGGGAATAAGCATCGAGAGCGTAGCGGCGGCCGAGCGATATTGGTATCGTGTGATCCAGGCCGAGCACTTCGAGAAGGAAATCAACACCATCAAAAATGGGAAAGACTTAAATAGAGACAGTAAAATCGCGGGGTTAAGGCCATACTTAGACGAATGCGGGATATTGAGAGCAAGCGGACGAGCGGTTAACATTCGCGAATCCGAATTTAATAATCACCCAATAATCCTGGACGGCGAGCACCCGGCCACGCGGATGCTCATAAAAGAGTTTCACAGGCGCTTTTATCACGGAAGCAGCAATGCGGTCATGAACGAGCTGCGACAAACCTTTTACATAGTGGGGTTAAGGAAGGCCCTGCGTTCGTTGTCGAAGAGATGCATAGTGTGTCGGTTGCAGCGCGCCAAACCGCACGCTCCCATGATGTCTGCACTACCCGTGGGGCGTGTAGCGTACCGACAAAGACCGTTCAGCCATTGTGGGATTGACTATTTCGGCCCCATGTTGGTGAAAATCGGCCGGAGAAGAGAAAAACGTTGGGGAGTGCTCTTCACTTGCCTCACTATACGAGCTATTCATTTGGAGCTAGCCCACAGCTTGAGCGCGAGCTCCACCATAATGGCTTTGCAACGGTTAGCTGCACGTCGAGGCAACCCCCTTATCATGTACAGCGATAATGGGACGAATTTTAAGGGCGCAAGTCGAGAACTTAAAGAAGCGAATGCCGGGATCAACCAAGAGAAACAGCAAGGATACGCGTTGACGAAGGGCATGAAATGGGTCTTTAATCCACCGGACGCCCCACACATGGGTGGGGCGTGGGAACGCTTAGTGAGATCCGTGAAAGTCGCGTTACAAGTGGTCTTGCGCGAACAAGCTCCTACAGAAGAAGTGCTATATACGATGTTGACAGAGGTAGAGCACTCTGTGAATTCGCGCCCGTTAACCCAGGTACCTGTAGATGCTCGGGATGACGAAGCACTGACGCCGAACCACTTTTTAATAGGCTCCTCGTCAGGAAACATAAAATTGGGGAGATACGATGCTCAATCCAAGTGTTTGCGAAAGCAATGGAGGACGGCGCAAAGCTTTGCCGACGCCTTTTGGAAGCGTTGGCTACGGGAGTACCTCCCGTCGATAATAGCACGACCAAAATGGTCAGAAAGGGCGGATCCGCTAAAGCGGGGTGACCTCGTGCTCATTGTCGATTTGCAAGCGCCACGAAATAATTGGAAAAGAGGGACGATCATCGAGGTATACCCTGGGTCAGATGGGGAAGTGAGGATAGCAAAAGTGCGTACTTCGTTGGGTGACTTCACGCGTCCGGCGCGAAAACTTGTCCGACTATTAAAAAATGAGGAAGTATAAACTCTGCGATTTATACGAAGGGGGGAATGTTGCGGACGAAATGCCGTTTATGTTTATTGTTGCGGGCGAAATGCCATTTATGTTTATAGAGTGTTACGGATCCGCCGTTTGTTACTACATGTGTTCGAAAGTGGTGTGAAACATTATGCGTATTCTGTTGTATTCTGGCGTGTTCGGCTGTTTGGTGTATTCTGGTATATTCATTTGTATTGGCGTTAGTTATAAGAAATGCGTTGTATGGCTTATATGAATGATGATTGTAAAAGTGTGTGTGTGAAGAGAGAGAGACAGAGCGAAACCGTTGTGTTCACCGGCCTCCTGAAAAGGGGATTCTCGCCGGCATCGCGTCATGTGTTCGACACCTCGAAAGGTCGGAAAGAACAAAAGGCCGCGTGGTAAGATC
This sequence comes from Halictus rubicundus, assembly GCF_050948215.1. Taxonomy (NCBI): domain Eukaryota; kingdom Metazoa; phylum Arthropoda; class Insecta; order Hymenoptera; family Halictidae; genus Halictus; species Halictus rubicundus. Next base: position 252,870 of record NW_027488693.1, read on the forward strand.
GCTGACACCAGCGATCTAGGCCCGTTTATGACCCAAGGAGAAGGATGTGATCACCCTTCTGCGAATTGGGGCAACGTGCACGGTCAGACCCGAAGGGTCGACCGGGGCCGGTAGGCCTGCGAGCCGGCGGGGAGCGGTACGCGCCGAAAGTGAACATAGCGGCGAACCGAGAGGAATTTCGCTCTGTATCGTGTCACCCGTCCTCGGAGCAAGTGCGATTTCCCTACAGCGTTAATATACAAAGTGGAATAAAGTGTTATATGTAGATACGATTAATTGCTGTATCATTTCACCCGTCTTCGGAACAACGTGCGATTTTCCTATCCTGTGTTGAAGAACTAACAATAGGATAGGACAGAGGATACGATAGGATAGGATAGAGGATAGGAGAGGATAGAGGATAGGATAAGATAGAGGATATGATAGGATAGACGATAGGATAGGATAGAGGATAGGATAGGATAGAGGATAGGGTAGGATAGAGGATAGGATAGAATAGGGGATAGGATATAATAGAGGATAGGATAGGATAGAGGATAGGATACGATAGAGGATACGATAGGATAGGATAGAGGGTAGGATAGGATAGAGGATAGGATAGGATAGAGGATAGGATAGGATAGAGGATAGCATAGGATAGAGGATAGGATAGGATAGGATAGAGGATAGGATAGTATAGAGGGTAGGATAGGATAGAGGATAGGATAGGATAGAGGATAGGATGCGATAGAGGATACGAAAGGATAGGATAGAGGGTAGGATAGGATAGAGGATAGGATAGGATAGAGGATAGGAGAGGATAGAGGATACGATATGATAGAGGATAGGATAGGATAGAGGATAGGGTAGGATAGAGGATAGGATAGAATAGGGGATAGGATATAATAGAGGATAGGATAGGATAGAGGATAGGATACGATAGAGGATACGATAGGATAGGATAGAGGATAGGATAGGATAGAGGATAGAATAGGATAGAGGATAGGATATGATAGAGGATAGGATAGGATAGAGGATAGGATAGGATAGAGGATAGGGTAGGATAGAGGATAGGATAGAATAGGGGATAGGATATAATAGAGGATAGGATAGGATAGAGGATAGGATACGATAGAGGATACGATAGGATAGGATAGAGGGTAGGATAGGATAGAGGATAGGATAGGATAGAGGATAGGATAGGATAGAGGATAGCATAGGATAGAGGATAGGATAGGATAGGATAGAGGATAGGATAGTATAGAGGGTAGGATAGGATAGAGGATAGGATAGGATAGAGGATAGGATGCGATAGAGGATACGAAAGGATAGGATAGAGGGTAGGATAGGATAGAGGATAGGAGAGGATAGAGGATACGATATGATAGAGGATAGGATAGGATAGAGGATAGGATAGGAAAGAGGATAGGATAGTATAGAGGATAGGATAAGATAGAGGATATGATAGGATAGATGATAGGATAGTATAGAGTATAGGATAAGATAGAGGATATGATAGGATAGACGATAGGATACGATAGAGGATAGTATAGGATTGAGGATAGGATAGGACAGAGGATACGATAGGATAGGATAGAGAATAGGATAGGATAGAGGATAGGATAGGATAGAGGATAGGATAGGATAGATGATAGGATAGTATAGAGTATAGGATAAGATAGAGGATATGATAGGATAGACGATAGGATACGATAGAGGATAGGATAGGATCGAGGATAGGATAGGACAGAGGATACGATAGGATAGGATAGAGAATAGGATAGGATAGAGGATAGGATAGGATAGAGGATAGGATAGGATAGAGGATAGAATAGGATAGAGGACAGGATAGGACAGAGGATACGATAGGATAGGATAGAGAATAGGATAGGATAGAGGATAGGATAGGATAGAGGATAGGATAGGATAGAGGATAGAATAGGATAGAGGATAGGATATGATAGAGGATAGGATAGGATAGAGGAGAGGATAGGATAGAGGATAGGGTAGGATAGAGGATAGGATAGAATAGGGGATAGGATATAATAGAGGATAGGATAGGATAGAGGATAGGATACGATAGAGGATACGATAGGATAGGATAGAGGGTAGGATAGGATAGAGGATAGGATAGGATAGAGGATAGAATAGGATAGAGGATAGGATATGATAGAGGATAGGATAGGATAGAGGATAGGATAGGATAGAGGATAGGAGAGGATAGAGGATAGGATATGATAGAGGATAGGATAGGATAGAGGATAGGATAGGATAGAGGATAGGATGCGATAGAGGATACGAAAGGATAGGATAGAGGGTAGGATAATATAGAGGATAGGATAGGATAGAGGATAGGAGAGGATAGAGGATAGGATATGATAGAGGATAGGATAGGATAGAGGATAGGATAGGATAGATGATAGGATAGTATAGAGGATAGGATAAGATAGAGGATTTGATAGGATAGACGATAGGATACGATAGAGGATAGGATAGGATCGAGGATAGGATAGGACAGAGGATACGATAGGATAGGATAGAGAATAGGATAGGATAGAGGATAGGATAGGATAGAGGATAGGATAGGATAGAGGATAGAATAGGATAGAGGATAGGATATGATAGAGGATAGGATAGGATAGAGGAGAGGATAGGATAGAGGATAGGGTAGGATAGAGGATAGGATAGAATAGGGGATAGGATATAATAGAGGATAGGATAGGATAGAGGATAGGATACGATAGAGGATACGATAGGATAGGATAGAGGGTAGGATAGGATAGAGGATAGGATAGGATAGAGGATAGGATAGGATAGAGGATAGGATAGGATAGAGGATAGCATAGGATGGAGGATAGGATAGGATAGGATAGAGGATAGGATAGTATATAGGATAGGATAGGATAGAGGATAGGATAGGATAGAGGATAGGATGCGATAGAGGATACGAAAGGATAGGATAGAGGGTAGGATAGGATAGAGGATAGGATAGGATAGAGGATAGGAGAGGATAGAGGATAGGATATGATAGAGGATAGGATAGGATAGAGGATAGGATAGGATAGAGGATAGGATAGTATAGAGGATAGGATAAGATAGAGGATATGATAGGATAGACGACAGGATAGGATAGAGGATAGGATATGATAGAGGATAGGATAGGATAGAGGATAGGATATGATAGAGGATAGGATAGCATAGAGGATAGGATAGGATAGAGGATATGATAGGATAGAGGATAGGATAGTATAGAGGATAGGGTAGGATAGAGGATAGGATAGAATAGGGGATAGGATATAATAGAGGATAGGATAGGATAGAGGATAGGATACGATAGAGGATACGATAGGATAGGATAGAGGGTAGGATAGGATAGAGGATAGGATAGGATAGAGGATAGGATAGGATAGAGGATAGCATAGGATAGAGGATAGGATAGGATAGGATAGAGGATAGGATAGTATAGAGGGTAGGATAGGATAGAGGATAGGATAGGATAGAGGATAGGATGCGATAGAGGATACGAAAGGATAGGATAGAGGGTAGGATAGGATAGAGGATAGGATAGGATAGAGGATAGGAGAGGATAGAGGATACGATATGATAGAGGATAGGATAGGATAGAGGATAGGATAGGAAAGAGGATAGGATAGTATAGAGGATAGGATAAGATAGAGGATATGATAGGATAGATGATAGGATAGTATAGAGTATAGGATAAGATAGAGGATATGATAGGATAGACGATAGGATACGATAGAGGATAGTATAGGATTGAGGATAGGATAGGACAGAGGATACGATAGGATAGGATAGAGAATAGGATAGGATAGAGGATAGGATAGGATAGAGGATAGGATAGGATAGATGATAGGATAGTATAGAGTATAGGATAAGATAGAGGATATGATAGGATAGACGATAGGATAGGATAGATGATAGGATAGTATAGAGTATAGGATAAGATAGAGGATATGATAGGATAGACGATAGGATACGATAGAGGATAGGATAGGATCGAGGATAGGATAGGACAGAGGATACGATAGGATAGGATAGAGAATAGGATAGGATAGAGGATAGGATAGGATAGAGGATAGGATAGGATAGAGGATAGAATAGGATAGAGGATAGGATATGATAGAGGATAGGATAGGATAGAGGATAGGATAGGATAGAGGATAGGATATGATAGAGGATAGGATAGGATAGAGGATAGGATAGGATAGATGATAGGTTAGGATAGAGGATAGGATAGTATAGGGGATAGGATATAATAGAGGATAGGATAGGATAGAGGATAGGATGCGATAGAGGATACGAAAGGTTAGGATAGAGGGTAGGATAGGATAGAGGATAGGATAGGATAGAGGATAGGAGAGGATAGAGGATAGGATATGATAGAGGATAGGATAGGATAGAGGATAGGATAGGATAGAGGATAGGATGCGATAGAGGATACGAAAGGATAGGATAGAGGGTAGGATAATATAGAGGATAGGATAGGATAGAGGATAGGAGAGGATAGAGGATAGGATATGATAGAGGATAGGATAGGATAGAAGATAGGATAGGACAGATGATAGGATAGTATAGAGCATAGGATACGATAGAGGATAGGATACGATAGAGGATACGATAGGATAGGATAGAGGTTTGGATAGGATAGAGGATAGGATAGGATAGAGAATAGGATACGATAGAGGATAGGATAGGATAGAGGATAGGATAGGATAGAGCATAGGATAGGATAGAGGATAGTATAGGGGATTGGATAGGATAGAGGATAGGATAGCACAGATGATATTATAGGAATGAGGATAGGATATGATAGAGGATACGATATTATAGAGGATAGGATAGGATAGAGGATAGGATAGGATAGAGGATAGGATAGGATAGAGGATAGGATAGGATAGAGGATAGGATAGGATAGAAGATAGGATAGGATAGATGATAGGATAGGATAGAGGATAGGATAAGATAGAGGATAAGATAGGATAGAGGATAGGATAGGATAGAGGATAGGATATGATAGAGGATAGGATAGGATAGAAGATAGGATAGGATAGAGGATAGGATAGGATAGAGGATAGGATAGGATAGAGGATAGGATCGGATAGAGGATATGATAGGGGATTGGATAGGATAGAGGAAAGGATAGGATAGAGGATAGGTTAGGATAGAGGATAGGATAGGATAGGATAGAGGATAGGATAGGATAGAGGATAGGATAGGATAGAGGATAGGATAGGATAGAGCATAGGATACGATAGAGGATAGGATAGGGGATTGGATAGGTTAGAGGATAGGATAGGACAGATGATATTATAGGAATGAGGATAGGATATGATAGAGGATACGATATTATAGAGGATAGGATAGGATAGAGGATAGGATAGGATAGAGGATAGGATAGGATAGAGGATAGGATAGGATAAAGGATAGGATAGGATAGAGGATAGGATAGGATAGAGGATAGGATAGGATAGAGGATAGGATAGTATAGAGGATAGGATAGGATAGAGGATAGGATAGGATAGAGGATAGGATCGGATAGAGGATAGGATAGGATAGAGGATAAGATCGGACACAGGATAGGATAGGGGATTGGATAGGATAGTGGATAGGATAGGATAGAGGATAGGATAGGATAGAGGTTAGGATACGATAGAGGATACGATAGGATAGGATAGAGGATAGGATGCGATAGAGGATACGAAAGGATAGGATAGAGGGTAGGATAGGATAGAGGATAGGAGAGGATAGAGGATAGGATAGGATAGAGGATAGGATAGGACAGATGATATTATAGGAATGAGGATAGGATATGATAGAGGATACGATATTATAGAGGATAGGATAGGATAGAGGATAGGATAGGATAGAGGATAGGATAATATAGAGGATAGGATAGGATAGAGGATAGGATAGGATAGAGGATAGGATGCGATAGAGGATGCGAAAGGATAGGATAGAGGGTAGGATAGGATAGAGGATAGGATAGGATAGAGGATAGGATAGGATAAAGGATAGGATAGGATAGAGGATAGGATAGGATAGAGGATAGGATAGGATAGAGGATAGGATAGTATAGAGGATAGGATAGGATAGAGGATAGGATAGGATAGAGGATAGGATCGGATAGAGGATAGGATAGGATAGAGGATAAGATCGGACACAGGATAGGATAGGGGATTGGATAGGATAGTGGATAGGATAGGATAGAGGATAGGATAGGATAGAGGTTAGGATACGATAGAGGATACGATAGGATAGGATAGAGGATAGGATGCGATAGAGGATACGAAAGGATAGGATAGAGGGTAGGATAGGATAGAGGATAGGAGAGGATAGAGGATAGGATAGGATAGAGGATAGGATAGGACAGATGATATTATAGGAATGAGGATAGGATATGATAGAGGATACGATATTATAGAGGATAGGATAGGATAGAGGATAGGATAGGATAGAGGATAGGATAATATAGAGGATAGGATAGGATAGAGGATAGGATAGGATAGAGGATAGGATGCGATAGAGGATGCGAAAGGATAGGATAGAGGGTAGGATAGGATAGAGGATAGGATAGGATAGAGGATAGGAGAGGATAGAGGATAGGATATGATAGAGGATAGGATAGGATAGAGGATAGGATAGGATAGAGGATAGGATAGTATAGAGGATAGGATCGGATAGAGGATAGGATAGGATAGATGATAGGATAGGATAGAGGATAGGATAAGATAGAGGATACGATAGGATAGATGATATTATAGGAAAGAGGAAAGGATATGATAGAGGATACGATATTGTAGAGGATAGGATAGGATAGAGGATAGGATAGGATAGAGGATAGGATATGATAGAGGATAGGATAGGATAGAGGATAGGATAGTGTAGCGGCTAGCGGGGCGCCGGAAGAGAAATCTTCAGCGCACCAGCACCAAGAAAGATTTATGGTTTGCACAGCATAAGACGCTATTTGTGAGAAAACGTCTTTAACGTTTTTGGCCACTTAGCGGACAGATGTGTCCTTGTAGTTCCTAGCGACGAACTCAATAGCGCAAGTGGACGCCATAAATTTTGGGTAGTCTAAGGGTCTCCAGCCTAGAGTGTCCCAGCGACGCGTGCCTGGTTTCTATCACCCGGGAAAGCTGGGCCCGTTGACGTAAGCCAGCAGTCACGTACCGCACTTAGCACGGGGCCCGGAAGACACCCCGCTGCATCACCAAAATTAGATTTTTAACAGAACGACACGCTCACCCTTCTCACGCACGAGAGGCGTGGAACGTGGGCGTGTTATGCAAAATGCACGGATTGGTGGAAGTTCCCCGCAAGGACTTCCACCAATCAGCCGACAAGCATTTTTGAAGATATAAGGCAGAGACTACCGACGCGAAGGGGAAGTCACGAAGTCGAGACACAGCCGCGTATCCGCCGAGTGACTTAGAGTCTAGTCCGGTCGTTGCTAAGTTGCAATACAGTTCAACCGCGAGTCTAAGCGAATCGCCGGTTTTAGTTGAACCACCCCGGACGCTCTCGCGACATCACTCTTTATTGTAAATAAAGGACTCAGTCACGTACACCTGATTTTGAACACTTGTTCTAAGGCACCCGCCTTATATAACCCTGTTCCTTCATTGGTGACCCCGACGTGATCAGGGTGACTGAGTCGAATCACGCGCATATTTTTTTCTCTCTCGAAGTGCGTGTAGTGCAGTGTTATTGAAATGGCGACAACGACACCAGAAGTCAGCAAGGTCGCCATCAAGATCCCACCCTTCTGGCCTGAGCAACCCGAGCTGTGGTTCCGCCAAATCGAAGCACAGTTCGCCCTAAACGGGATTACAGCTGACACGACAAAATTTTATTATATACTGTCGCAGCTCGAACCCAAATACGCGTTGGAGGTGCAGGATATATTTATAAACCCACCGGAGGCCAACAAATACGGGACACTAAGGTCCGAACTACTAAAGAGGCTGTCGGCGACCCAAGGGAAAAGGATTCGACAGCTGCTGGAGCAGGAGGAAATAGGCGACCGAACCCCGTCGCAATTCTTACGCCATATGCGGAACCTCGCAGGTACCACAGTCAGCGACGAGTTCCTGCGGACCCTGTGGTCAGGTAGACTACCCAACGTGACCAGAGCGATCGTCTCGGCTCAGTCAGACCTGCCATTAAACAAGCTGGCCGAGATAGCCGACCACATCCACGCGGAGGTGCAGCCAACCCAGGTAGCCAGCACGTCGGCCCCAACGCAGTCCGACCGCCTGGCAGAACTCCTGATCGACCGATTGGAGAGACTGGAGCTTCGAGTCGCCGAAACATCCCGACCTTGCAGTCACAAGGGAAGCAGGACGCCCAGACGGAGTCGGTCTTCGTCCAGGTCATCGGGTAAGACGGAGAACGTCTGCTGGTACCACCAGAGGTTTGGGAAGGAGTCCACCAAATGCCGCCAGCCGTGTTCGTATGCGGGAAACGAGTCCCTCCGACACTGACCGCGGCAGCCAGTGACGGAACATCCACCTGCCGCCTCTTCGTCACGGACAAAGTGACGAAGACCGAATACCTCGTCGACACTGGCTCGGACCTTTGTGTGTATCCACGCACACTCGTCAAAGGCCGAGTCAGCAAGACGTCATACGAGATGGTTGCGGCAAACGGATCGACGATCGGCACCTACGGCATCCGCGTGATGGACCTCAACCTGGGACTACGGAGGGCCTTCCAGTGGAGGTTCATCATCGCCGACGTGGGAAAACCCATCATTGGCGCCGACTTCCTCACGCGCTACGGCCTACTGGTGGACCTCAGGCGACGACGCCTGATCGATCAGACGACATCACGGACGACAACGGGACGCACCGTCGTGGGTTTCACGGACTCCATCCGGACCATCGCGGGGAACTCACGCTACCACCAGCGGCTAGCCCAGTTTCCCGACGTGACCCGACCCACAGCGACTCCTAGGCAAGTCAAACACGATGTTGTACATCATATTGTAACGACTCCCGGCACTCCCGCGTATTGTAAGACCCGCCGATTGTCCACCGATATGTACAAGGTCGCTCGCGCAGAGTTCGAGGAACTGTTATCTCGGGGTCACATCCGTCCTTCTAAAAGCCAGTGGGCTTCTGCCCTACACATGGTGCAGAAGAAGGACAACGGATGGCGGCCCTGCGGCGATTACAGGACCTTAAACGCTCGCACGATCCCCGACCGGTATCCCATACCACATATCGAGGACTTCGCGCGAACATTAGCAGGGAAGACAGTGTTTACTACGTTAGACCTGGTCCGCGCGTACCACCAGATACCGGTAAACCCTCGCGATATTCCGAAGACCGCGGTAACGACGCCGTTCGGGTTGTACGAGTACACCGTCATGCCGTTCGGTTTGCGCAACGCGGCGCAGACGTTTCAACGCTTCATCGACACCGTCTTACGCGGTTTCGATTTTTGCTATGCGTATCTAGACGATATTCTAGTAGCGTCAGTCGATGAAGACGAGCATATGGAACATCTGCGTCAACTCCTCGAGCGGCTTAACGAGTACGGTGTCATCGTCAACCCGAGCAAATGCGTATTCGCCGCTACCGAAGTCAAGTTTCTCGGGTATATTGTGAACGGCAACGGCACGAGGCCTCTACCTGAAAAAGTAAAGGCCATAAACGAATTTCCAAAACCAGAGACCGCGAAACAGCTCCGTAGGTTCCTCGGTATGTTAAACTTTTATAGACGGTTCATACCTAACGCCGCGGCGGTACAAACACCGCTTCACCACCTGCTCAGCGATCGGACGGCGAAAGGCAACGCCCCGATCCAATGGTCAGGTGAAGCGGAAACAGCGTTTCAAGCATCCAAAGATGCACTTGCCAACGCTACGCTACTAACGCATCCATCGAGTCGTTCGCAACTCGCGATTATGGTGGATGCGTCGGATTTCGCGATCGGAGCAACGCTGCAACAGCGACAAGGAAATTCGTGGAGGCCACTAGCCTTCCACACGAAATCCATGTCGCCCGCACAGCGTAACTACAGCGCATACGATCGCGAACTTCTAGCGATATATACAGCGGTTAAGAAATTCCGACATATGGTCGAAGGTCGTTCGTTCACGATATACACCGATCATAAACCTCTGACTTTCGCGTTCAACCAGAGATCCGACAAATGTTCCCCTCGACAGTTTCGGTATCTGGATTACGTAGGCCAGTTCACCACTGACATTCGGCACATCAGCGGCAAAGATAATGAGGTGGCGGACGCACTATCGCGAATCGAATCCATCGCGTCGACCATAGACTACGCGGAATTAGCTCGTTCGCAAGAAAACGACAAAGAAGTCGACAAGTTCTTAACCGCGTCCGACACCTCATTAACGCTCAAGCGCGTCAAATTAATCGACAGCGACGTCGAAGTCTATTGCGACGTGTCAACGAATGTCGCGCGCCCATTCGTAACAGCACCGTTTCGCCGACACGCGTTCTCAGCTGTCCATAACTGCGCCCATCCAGGTATCAAGGCCACCGCGAAACTCTGCAAACAGAGATTTGTTTGGCCGTCGATAGAACGCGACTGTCGCGCCTGGGCTCGCAGTTGTACCGAATGTCAGCGCGCTAAAACGAGTAGACATGTCTTCAGCCCGATATCGGAATTCAAAGCGCCGTCCGCCAGATTCGAGCACATCCATCTCGATTTGGTGGGCCCGCTACCGATATCAGACGGCAAAAGATACTGCCTCACATGCGTCGATCGCTTCACGCGTTGGCCCGAAGCCTTTCCGATCGCCAATATCGAGGCAGAAACGGTAGCGAAAGAGTTTGTCGCCGAATGGGTGGCTAGATTCGGTACCCCCATCCGGATCACAACGGACCAGGGTAGGCAGTTCGAATCGCAGTTGTTCAAACACCTGAGCAATTTATTAGGCGCGAAGCATATTCGAACTGCAGCCTATCATCCGGCGGCAAACGGCATGGTCGAGCGCTTCCATAGACAGCTCAAAGCTGCCATAAAGTGCCACGGCACGCAACGTTGGACCGATGCGTTGCCCGTAGTACTTTTAGGTATTAGGGCAGCGTATCGGGACGACCTGCTGGCATCAACGGCAGAGCTCGTCTATGGCGAGAGCGTTCGGCTACCTGCCGAATTTTTTACCAACACGGCGAGCAACGAAGACCCCGCGAGCATGGTGAGGCAGTTACGCGAACACTTCCGCGACGTTCGCCCGGTGCCGGGATCGCGTCATGGTGGCAACAAAGTGTTTGTCTACAAAGACCTAGCGACCGCCTCCCACGTGTACCTTCGTACCGACGCAACGCGGACCCCATTGCAAAACGCGTACGAAGGACCTTTCCCAGTTATTTCGCGTAACGGGAAGAATTTCAAGATTCGAGTGCGCGGAAAAGACACAACGGTAACCATTGACCGCCTTAAACCCGCGTACACGGTAAACGGTGACGAGACCGTACGATACAAAGACTCGCAACCGACGACCGAGCCGACCCCCGCGCAGGTACCTGTCCACACGCGCTCAGGTAGACGCGTTAGATTTCCTGACTACCTGCAGGTCGGAACGTGAGACAACCTTGCCACGTCGTATATATATTGTACATTTTGTAAATAGCCAGCTACAATAAGAATAGGTATAGATTACCCGGTAATTAGGATTAAGTTAGGATAGCGTTAGCACTGGTAAGGGGGTGATGTAGCGGCTAGCGGGGCGCCGGAAGAGAAATCTTCAGCGCACCAGCACCAAGAAAGATTTATGGTTTGCACAGCATAAGACGCTATTTGTGAGAAAACGTCTTTAACGTTTTTGGCCACTTAGCGGACAGATGTGTCCTTGTAGTTCCTAGCGACGAACTCAATAGCGCAAGTGGACGCCATAAATTTTGGGTAGTCTAAGGGTCTCCAGCCTAGAGTGTCCCAGCGACGCGTGCCTGGTTTCTATCACCCGGGAAAGCTGGGCCCGTTGACGTAAGCCAGCAGTCACGTACCGCACTTAGCACGGGGCCCGGAAGACACCCCGCTGCATCACCAAAATTAGATTTTTAACAGAACGACACGCTCACCCTTCTCACGCACGAGAGGCGTGGAACGTGGGCGTGTTATGCAAAATGCACGGATTGGTGGAAGTTCCCGGCAAGGACTTCCACCAATCAGCCGACAAGCATTTTTGAAGATATAAGGCAGAGACTACCGACGCGAAGGGGAAGTCACGAAGTCGAGACACGGCCGCGTATCCGCCGAGTGACTTAGAGTCTAGTCCGGTCGTTGCTAAGTTGCAATACAGTTCAACCGCGAGTCTAAGCGAATCGCCGGTTTTAGTTGAACCACCCCGGACGCTCTCGCGACATCACTCTTTATTGTAAATAAAGGACTCAGTCACGTACACCTGATTTTGAACACTTGTTCTAAGGCACCCGCCTTATATAACCCTGTTCCTTCAATAGGATAGAGGATAGGATGCGATAGAGGATACGTTAGTATAGGATAGAGGATACGATAGGATAGGATAGAGGATAGGATAGGATAGAGGATTGGATAGGATAGAGATTAGGATATGATAGAGGATAGGATAGAGGATAGGATAGGATAAAGGATAGGATAGGATAGAGAATAGGATAGGATAGAGGATAGGTTAGGATAGAGCATAGGATACGATAGAGGATAGGATAGGGATTGGATAGGATAGAGGATCGGATAGGACAGATGATATTATAGGATAGAGGATAGGATATGATAGAGGATACGATATTATAGAGGATAGGATAGGATAGAGGATAGGATAGGATAGAGAATAGGATAGGATAGAGGATAGGTTAGGATAGAGCATAGGATACGATAGAGGATAGGATAGGGATTGGATAGGATAGAGGATCGGATAGGACAGATGATATTATAGGATAGAGGATAGGATATGATAGAGGATACGATATTATAGAGGATAGGATAGGATAGAGGATAGGATAGGATAGAGGATAGGATATGATAGAGGATAGGATAGTATAGAGGATAGGATAGGATAGAGGATAGGATAGGATAGAGGATAGGATACGATAGAGGATACGAAAGGATACGATAGAGGGTAGGATAGGATAGAGGATAGGATAGGATAGAGGATAGGATATGATAGAGAATAGGATAGGATAGAGGATAGGATAGGATAGAGGATAGGATATGATAGAGGATACGATATTATAGAGGATAGGATAGGATAGAGGATAGGATAGGATAGAGGATAGGATAGGATAGAGGATAGGATAGGATAGAGGATAGGATAGAATAGAGGATACGTTAGGATAGGATAGAGGATACGATAGGATAGGATAGAGGATAGGATAGGATAGAGGATTGGATAGGATAGAGGATAGGATATGATAGAGGATAGGATAAGATAGAGGATAGGATAGGATAGAGGATAGGATAGGGTAGAGGATAGGATCGGATAGAGGATAGGATAGGGGATTGGATAGAATAAAGGATAGGATACGATAGAGGATAGAATAGGATAGAGGATAGGATAGTATAGAGGATAGGATATAATAGAGGATAGGATAGGATAGAGGATAGGATACGATAGGGGATACGATAGGATATGATAGAGGATAGGATAGGATAGATGATAGGGGACGATAGAGGATAGGATAGGATAGAGGATAGGATAGGATAGAGGATAGGATATGATAGAGGATAGGATAGGATAGAGGATAGGATAGGATAGATGATAGGATAGGATAGAGGATAGGATAGGATAGAGGATAGGATAGGATAGAGGATAGGATAGGATAGAGGATAGGATAGGATAGAGGATAGGATATGATAGTGGATCGGATAGGATAGAGGATTGGATAGGATAGAGGATAGGTTAGGATAGAGGATAGGATAGGATAGAGGATAGGATAGGATAGAGGATAGGATAGGATAGGATAGAGAATAGGATAGGATAGAGGATAGGATAGTATAGAGGATAGGATAGGAAAGAGGATAGGATAGGATAGAGGATAGGATGCGATAGATGATACGAAAGGATAGGATAGAGGGTAGCATAGGATAGAGGATAGGATAGAGGATAGGATAGGATAGAGGATAGGATAGGATAGAGGATAGGATAGGATAGAGGATAGGATAAGATAGAGGATAGAATAGGATAGAGGATAGGATAGGATAGAGGATAGGATCGGATAGAGGATAGGATAGGATAGAGGATAGGATATGATAGTGGATCGGATAGGATAGAGGATTGGATAGGATAGAGGATAGGTTAGGATAGAGGATAGGATAGGATAGAGGATAGGATAGGATAGAGGATAGGATAGGATAGGATAGAGAATAGGATAGGATAGAGGATAGGATAGTATAGAGGATAGGATAGGATAGAGGATAGGATACGATAGAGGATACGAAAGGATACGATAGAGGGTAGGATAGGATAGAGGATAGGATAGGATAGAGGATAGGATATGATAGAGAATAGGATAGGATAGAGGATAGGATAGGATAGAGGATAGGATATGATAGAGGATACGAAAGGATACGATAGAGGGTAGGATAGGATAGAGGGTAGCATAGGATAGAGGATAGGATAGAGGATAGGATAGGATAGAGGATAGGATAGGATAGAGGATAGGATAGGATAGAGGATAGGATAGGATAGAGGATAGGATAGGATAGAGGATAGGATAGGATAGAGGATACGTTAGGATAGGATAGAGGATACGATAGGATAGGATAGAGGATAGGATAGGATAGAGGATTGGATAGGATAGAGGATAGGATATGATAGAGGATAGGATAGGATAAAGGATAGGATAGGGTAGATGATAGGATAGGATAGAGGGTAGGATAAGATAGAGGATAGGATAGGATAGAGGATAGGATAGGGTAGAGGATAGGATCGGATAGAGGATAGGATAGGGGATTGGATAGAATAAAGGATAGGATAGGATAGAGGATAGAATAGGATAGAGGATAGGATAGTATAGAGGATAGGATATAATAGAGGATAGGATAGGATAGAGGATAGGATACGATAGGGGATACGATAGGATATGATAGAGGCTAGGATAGGATAGAGGATATGATAGGATAGATGATATTATAGGAAAGAGGAAAGGATATGATAGAAGATACGATATTGTAGAGGATAGGATAGGATAGGATAGAGGATAGGATAGGATAGAGGATAGGATAGGATAGAGGATAGGATAGGATAGAGGATAGGTTACGATAGAGGATACGAAAGGATAGGATAGAGGGTAGGATAGGATAGAGGATAGGATAGGATAGAGGATAGGATATGATAGAGAATACAATAGGATAGAGGATAGGATAGGAGAGAGGATAGGATAGGATAGAGGATAGGATAGGATAGAGGATAGGATAGAGGATAGGATAGAGGATAGGATAGGATAGAGGATACGTTAGTATAGGATAGAGGATACGATAGGATAGGATAGAGGATAGGATAGGATAGAGGATTGGATAGGATAGAGATTAGTATATGATAGAGGATAGGTTAGGATAGAGCATAGGATACGATAGAGGATAGGATAGGGATTGGATAGGGTAGAGGATCGGATAGGACAGATGATATTATAGGATAGAGGATAGGATATGATAGAGGATACGATATTATAGAGGATAGGATAGGATAGAGGATAGGATAGGATAGAGAATAGGATAGGATAGAGGATAGGTTAGGATAGAGCATAGGATACGATAGAGGATAGGATAGGGATTGGATAGGATAGAGGATCGGATAGGACAGATGATATTATAGGATAGAGGATAGGATATGATAGAGGATACGATATTATAGAGGATAGGATAGGATAGAGGATAGGATAGGATAGAGGATAGGATATGATAGAGGATAGGATACTATAGAGGATAGGATAGGATAGAGGATAGGATAGGATAGAGGATAGGATACGATAGAGGATACGAAAGGATACGATAGAGGGTAGGATAGGATAGAGGATAGGATAGGATAGAGGATAGGATATGATAGAGAATAGGATAGGATAGAGGATAAGATAGGATAGAGGATAGGATATGATAGAGGATACGATATTATAGAGGATAGGATAGGGTAGAGGATAGGATCGGATAGAGGATAGGATAGGGGATTGGATAGAATAAAGGATAGGATACGATAGAGGATAGAATAGGATAGAGGATAGGATAGTATAGAGGATAGGATATAATAGAGGATAGGATAGGATAGAGGATAGGATACGATAGGGAATACGATAGGATATGATAGATGATAGGATAGGATAGATGATAGGGGACGATAGAGGATAGGATAGGATAGAGGATAGGATAGGATAGAGGATAGGATATGATAGAGGATAGGATAGGATAGAGGATAGGATAGGATAGATGATAGGATAGGATAGAGGATAGGATAAGATAGAGGATAGGATAGGATAGAGGATAGGATACGATAGAGGATACGATACGATATTATAGAGGATAGGATAGGATAGAGGATAGGATAGGATAGAGGATAGGATAGGATAGAGGATAGGATAGGATAGAGGATAGGATAGAATAGAGGATACGTTAGGATAGGATAGAGGATACGATAGGATAGGATAGAGGATAGGATAGGATAGAGGATTGGATAGGATAGAGGATAGGATATGATAGAGGATAGGATAGGATAAAGGATAGGATAGGATAGATGATAGGATAGGATAGAGGGTAGGATAAGATAGAGGATAGGATAGGATAGAGGATAGGATAGGGTAGAGGATAGGATCGGATAGAGGATAGGATAGGGGATTGGATAGAATAAAGGATAGGATACGATAGAGGATAGAATAGGATAGAGGATAGGATAGTATAGAGGATAGGATATAATAGAGGATAGGATAGGATAGATGATAGTGGACGATAGAGGATAGGATAGGATAGAGGATAGGATAGGATAGAGGATTGGATAGGATAGAGATTAGGATATGATAGAGGATAGGATAGAGGAGAGGATAGGATAAAGGATAGGATAGGATAGAGAATAGGATAGGATAGAGGATAGGTTAGGATAGAGCATAGGATACGATAGAGGATAGGATAGGGATTGGATAGGATAGAGGATCGGATAGGACAGATGATATTATAGGATAGAGGATAGGATATGATAGAGGATACGATATTATAGAGGATAGGATAGGATAGAGGATAGGATAGGATAGAGGATAGGATATGATAGAGGATAGGATAGGATAGAGGATAGGTTAGGATAGAGCATAGGATACGATAGAGGATAGGATAGGGATTGGATAGGATAGAGGATCGGATAGGACAGATGATATTATAGGATAGAGGATAGGATATGATAGAGGATACGATATTATAGAGGATAGGATAGGATAGAGGATAGGATAGGATAGAGGATAGGATATGATAGAGGATAGGATAGTATAGAGGATAGGATAGGATAGAGGATAGGATAGGATAGAGGATAGGATACGATAGAGGATACGAAAGGATACGATAGAGGGTAGGATAGGATAGAGGATAGGATAGGATAGAGGATAGGATATGATAGAGAATAGGATAGGATAGAGGATAAGATAAGATAGAGGATAGGATATGATAGAGGATACGATATTATAGAGGATAGGATAGGGTAGAGGATAGGATCGGATAGAGGATAGGATAGGGGATTGGATAGAATAAAGGATAGGATACGATAGAGGATAGAATAGGATAGAGGATAGGATAGTATAGAGGATAGGATATAATAGAGGATAGGATAGGATAGAGGATAGGATACGATAGGGGATACGATAGGATATGATAGAGGATAGGATAGGATAGATGATAGGGGACGATAGAGGATAGGATAGGATAGAGGATAGGATAGGATAGAGGATAGGATATGATAGAGGATAGGATAGGATAGAGGATAGGATAGGATAGATGATAGGATAGGATAGAGGATAGGATAAGATAGAGGATAGGATAGGATAGAGGATAGGATACGATAGAGGATACGATAGGATAGGATAGAGGATAGGATAGGATAGAGGATAGGATAGGATAGAGGATAGGATAGGATAGAGGATAGGATAGGATAGAGGATAGGATATGATAGTGGATCGGATAGGATAGAGGATTGGATAGGATAGAGGATAGGTTAGGATAGAGGATAGGATAGGATAGAGGATAGGATAGGATAGAGGATAGGATAGGATAGGATAGAGAATAGGATAGGATAGAGGATAGGATAGTATAGAGGATAGGATAGGATAGAGGATAGGATAGGATAGAGGATAGGATGCGATAGATGATACGAAAGGATAGGATAGAGGGTAGCATAGGATAGAGGATAGGATAGAGGATAGGATAGGATAGAGGATAGGATAGGATAGAGGTTAGGATAGGATAGAGGATAGGATAAGATAGAGGATAGGATAGGATAGAGGATAGGATAGGATAGAGGATAGGATCGGATAGAGGATAGGATAGGATAGAGGATAGGATATGATAGTGGATCGGATAGGATAGAGGATTGGATAGGATAGAGGATAGGTTAGGATAGAGGATAGGATAGGATAGAGGATAGGATAGGATAGAGGATAGAATAGGATAGGATAGAGAATAGGATAGGATAGAGGATAGGATAGTATAGAGGATAGGATAGGATAGAGGATAGGATACGATAGAGGATACGAAAGGATACGATAGAGGGTAGGATAGGATAGAGGATAGGATAGGATAGAGGATAGGATATGATAGAGAATAGGATAGGATAGAGGATAGGATAGGATAGAGGATAGGATATGATAGAGGATACGATATTATAGAGGATAGGATAGGATAGAGGATAGGATAGGATAGAGGATAGGATAGGATAGAGGATAGGATAGGATAGAGGATAGGATAGGATAGAGGATACGTTAGGATAGGATAGAGGATACGATAGGATAGGATAGAGGATAGGATAGGATAGAGGATTGGATAGGATAGAGGATAGGATATGATAGAGGATAGGATAGGATAAAGGATAGGATAGGATAGATGATAGGATAGGATAGAGGGTAGGATAAGATAGAGGATAGGATAGGATAGAGGATAGGATAGGGTAGAGGATAGGATCGGATAGAGGATAGGATAGGGGATTGGATAGAATAAAGGATAGGATAGGATAGAGGATAGAATAGGATAGAGGATAGGATAGTATAGAGGATAGGATATAATAGAGGATAGGATAGGATAGAGGATAGGATACGATAGGGGATACGATAGGATATGATAGAGGATAGGATAGGATAGATGATAGGGGACGATAGAGGATAGGATAGGATAGAGGATAGGATAGGATAGAGGATAGGATATGATAGAGGATAGGATAGGATAGAGGATAGGATAGAATAGATGATAGGATAGGATAGAGGATAGGATAAGATAGAGGATAGGATAGGATAGATAATAGGATAGGATAGAGGATAGGATAGGATAGAGGATAGGATAGGGGATCGGATAGGATAGAGGATAGGATAGGATAGAGGATAGGATACGATAGAGGATACGATAGGATAGGATAGAGGATAGGATAGGACAGAGGATAGGATATGATAGTGGATCGGATAGGATAGAGGATAGGATAGGGGATTGGATAGGATAGAGGATAGGATAGAGGATAGGGTACGATAGAGGATACGATAGGATGGGATAGAGGATAGGATAGGATAGAGGATAGAATAGGATAGAGGATAGGATAGTATAGAGGATAGGATATAATAGAGGATAGGATAGGATAGAGGATAGGATACGATAGGGGATACGATAGGATAGGATAGAGGATAGGATAGGATAGAGGATAGGATAGGATAGAGGATAGGATAGGATAGAGGATAGGATAGGATAGAGGATAGGATAGGATAGAGGATAGGGTAGGATAGAGGATAGGATAGGATAGAGGATAGGATAGGATAGATGATAGGATAGGATAGAGGATAGGATAAGATAGAGGATAGGATAGGATAGAGGATAGGATAGGATAGAGGATAGGATCGGATAGAGGATAGGATAGGGGATTGGATAGAATAAAGGATAGGATAGGATAGAGGATAGAATAGGATAGAGGATAGGATAGTATAGAGGATAGGATATAATAGAGGATAGGATAGGATAGAGGATAGGATACGATAGGGGATACGATAGGATAGGATAGAGGATAGGATAGGATAGAGGATAGGATAGAGGATAGGATAAGATAGAGGATAAGATAGGATAGAGTATAGGATAAGATAGAGGATAGGATATGATAGAGGATAGGATATGATAGAGGATAGGATAGGATAGAGGATAGGATAGGATAGATGATAGGATAGGATAGAGGATAGGATAAGATAGAGGATAGGATAGGATAGAGGATATTATAGGATAGAGGATAGGATCGGATAGAGGATAGGATAGGGGATTGGATAGAATAAAGGATAGGATAGGATAGAGGATAGAATAGGATAGAGGATAGGATAGTATAGAGGATAGGATATAATAGAGGATAGGATAGGATAGAGGATAGGATACGATAGGGGATACGATAGGATAGGATAGAGGATAGGATAGGATAGAGGATAGGATAGGATAGAGGATAGCGTAGGATAGAGGATAGGATAGGATAGAGGATAGGATGGGATAGATGATAGGATGGGATAGAGGATAGGATAGGATAGAGGATAGGATAGGGGATTGGATAGGATAGAGGATAGGATAGGATAGAGCATAGGATACGATAGAGGATAGGATAATGGATTGGATAGGATAGAGGATAGGATAGGACAGATGATATTATAGGAATGAGGATAGGATATGATAGAGGATACGATATTATAGAGGATAGGATAGGATAGAGGATAGGATAGGATAGAGGATAGGATAGTATAGAGGATAGGATAGGATAGAGGATAGGATAGGATAGAGGATAGGATGCGATAGAGGATACGAAAGGATAGGATAGAGGGTAGGATAGGATAGAGGATAGGATAGGATAGAGGATAGGAGAGGATAGAGGGTAGGATAGGATAGAGGATAGGATAGGATAGAGCATAGGATACGATAGAGGATAGGATAATGGATTGGATAGGATAGAGGATAGGATAGGACAGATGATATTATAGGAATGAGGATAGGATATGATAGAGGATACGATATTATAGAGGATAGGATAGGATAGAGGATAGGATAGGATAGAGGATAGGATAGTATAGAGGATAGGATTGGATAGAGGATAGGATAGGATAGAGGATAGGATGCGATAGAGGATACGAAAGGATAGGATAGAGGGTAGGATAGGATAGAGGATAGGATAGGATAGAGGATAGGAGAGGATAGAGGATAGGATATGATAGAGGATAGGATAGGATAGAGGATAGGATAGGATCGAGGATAGGATAGTATAGAGGATAGGATAAGATAGAGGATAGGATAGGATAGAGGCTGGGATGCGATAGAGGATAGGCTAGGATAGAGGATAGGAAAGGATAGAGGATAGCATAGGATAGAGGATAGGATAGGATAGGATAGAGGATAGGATAGGATAGGATAGAGGATAGGATAGGATAGAGGATAGGAGAGGATAGAAGATTGGATAGGATAGAGGATAGGATAAGGTAGAGGATAGGATAGGATAGAGGATAGGATAGGATAGAGCATAGGATAGGATAGAGAATAGGATAGGGGATTGGATAGGATAGAGGATAGGATAGGACAGATGATATTATAGGAATGAGGATAGGATATGATAGAGGATACGATATTATAGAGGATAGGATATCATAGAGGATAGGATAGGATAGAGGATAGGATAGTATAGAGGATAGGATACGATAGAGGATAGGATAGGATAGAGGATAGGATGCGATAGAGGATACGAAAGGATAGGATAGAGGGTAGGATAGGATAGAGGATAGGATAGGATAGAGGATAGGAGAGGATAGAGGATAGGATAGGATAGAGGATAGGATAGGATAGAGGATAGGATAGTATAGAGGATAGGATAAGATAGAGGATAGGATAGGATAGAGGCTGGGATGCGATAGAGGATAGGCTAGGATAGAGGATAGGCTAGGATAGAGGATAGGAAAGGATAGAGGATAGCATAGGATAGAGGATAGGATAGGATAGGATAGAGGATAGGATAGGATAGGATAGAGGATAGGATAGGATAGAGGATAGGAGAGGATAGAAGATTGGATAGGATAGAGGATAGGATAAGGTAGAGGATAGGATAGGATAGAGGATAGGATAGGATAGAGCATAGGATAGGATAGAGAATAGGATAGGGGATTGGATAGGATAGAGGATAGGAGAGGATAGAGGATAGGATAAGATAGAGGATAGGATAGGATAGAGGATAGGATATGATAGAGGATAGGATAGCATAGAGGATAGGATAGGATAGAGGATAGGATAGGATAGAGGATAGGATAAGATAGAGGATATGATAGGATAGAGCATAGGATAGGATAGAGGATAGCATAGGATAGAGGATAGGATAGGACAGGATAAAGGATAGGATAGGATAGAGGATAGGATAGGATAGAGCATAGGATACGATAGAGGATAGGATAATGGAATGTATAGGATAGAGGATAGGATAGGACAGATGATATTATAGGAATGAGGATAGGATATGATAGAGGATACGATATTATAGAGGATAGGATAGGATAGAGGATAGGATAGGATAGAGGATAGGATAGTATAGAGGATAGGATAGGATAGAGGATAGGATAGGATAGAGGATAGGATGCGATAGAGGATACGAAAGGATAGGATAGAGGGTAGGATAGGATAGAGGATAGGATAGGATAGAGGATAGGAGAGGATAGAGGATAGGATAGGATAGAGGATAGGATAGGATAGAGCATAGGATACGATAGAGGATAGGATAATGGATTGGATAGGATAGAGGATAGGATAGGACAGATGATATTATAGGAATGAGGATAGGATATGATAGAGGATACGATATTATAGAGGTTAGGATAGGATAGAGGATAGGATAGGATAGAGGATAGGATAGTATAGAGGATAGGATAGGATAGAGGATAGGATAGGATAGAGGATAGGATGCGATAGAGGATACGAAAGGATAGGATAGAGGGTAGGATAGGATAGAGCATAGGATACGATAGAGGATAGTATAGGGCATTGGATAGGATAGAGGATAGGATAGGACAGATGATATTATAGGAATGAGGATAGGATATGATAGAGGATACGATATTATAGAGGATAGGATAGGATAGAGGATAGGATAGGATAGAGGATAGGATAGTATAGAGGATAGGATAGGATAGAGGATAGGATAGGATAGAGGATAGGATAAGATAGAGGATATGATAGGATAGAGCATAGGATAGGATAGAGGATAGCATAGGATAGAGGATAGGATAGGACAGGATAAAGGATAGGATAGGATAGAGGATAGGATAGGATAGAGCATAGGATACGATAGAGGATAGGATAATGGATTGGATAGGATAGAGGATAGGATAGGACAGATGATATTATAGGAATGAGGATAGGATATGATAGAGGATACGATATTATAGAGGATAGGATAGGATAGAGGATAGGATAGGATAGAGGATAGGATAGTATAGAGGATAGGATAGGATAGAGGATAGGATAGGATAGACGATAGGATGCGATAGAGGATACGAAAGGATAGGATAGAGGGTAGGATAGGATAGAGGATAGGATAGGATAGAGGATAGGAGAGGATAGAGGATAGGATATGATAGAGGATAGGATAGGATAGAGGATAGGATAGGATAGAGGATAGGATAGTATAGAGGATAGGATAAGATAGAGGATAGGATAGGATAGAGGATAGGAGAGGATAGAGGATAGGATAGGATAGAGGATAGGATAGGATAGAGCATAGGATACGATAGAGGATAGGATAATGGATTGGATAGGATAGAGGATAGGATAGGACAGATGATATTATAGGAATGAGGATAGGATATGATAGAGGATACGATATTATAGAGGATAGGATATCATAGAGGATAGGATAGGATAGAGGATAGGATAGTATAGAGGATAGGATACGATAGAGGATAGGATAGGATAGAGGATAGGATGCGATAGAGGATACGAAAGGATAGGATAGAGGGTAGGATAGGATAGAGGATAGGATAGGATAGAGGATAGGAGAGGATAGAGGATAGGATAGGATAGAGGATAGGATAGGATAGAGGATAGGATAGTATAGAGGATAGGATAAGATAGAGGATAGGATAGGATAGAGGCTGGGATGCGATAGAGGATAGGCTAGGATAGAGGATAGGCTAGGATAGAGGATAGGAAAGGATAGAGGATAGCATAGGATAGAGGATAGGATAGGATAGGATAGAGGATAGGATAGGATAGGATAGAGGATAGGATAGGATAGAGGATAGGAGAGGATAGAAGATTGGATAGGATAGAGGATAGGATAAGGTAGAGGATAGGATAGGATAGAGGATAGGATAGGATAGAGCATAGGATAGGATAGAGAATAGGATAGGGGATTGGATAGGATAGAGGATAGGAGAGGATAGAGGATAGGATAAGATAGAGGATAGGATAGGATAGAGGATAGGATATGATAGAGGATAGGATAGCATAGAGGATAGGATAGGATAGAGGATAGGATAGGATAGAGGATAGGATAAGATAGAGGATATGATAGGATAGAGCATAGGATAGGATAGAGGATAGCATAGGATAGAGGATAGGATAGGACAGGATAAAGGATAGGATAGGATAGAGGATAGGATAGGATAGAGCATAGGATACGATAGAGGATAGGATAATGGATTGTATAGGATAGAGGATAGGATAGGACAGATGATATTATAGGAATGAGGATAGGATATGATAGAGGATACGATATTATAGAGGATAGGATAGGATAGAGGATAGGATAGGATAGAGGATAGGATAGTATAGAGGATAGGATAGGATAGAGGATAGGATAGGATAGAGGATAGGATGCGATAGAGGATACGAAAGGATAGGATAGAGGGTAGGATAGGATAGAGGATAGGATAGGATAGAGGATAGGAGAGGATAGAGGATAGGATAGGATAGAGGATAGGATAGGATAGAGCATAGGATACGATAGAGGATAGGATAATGGATTGGATAGGATAGAGGATAGGATAGGACAGATGATATTATAGGAATGAGGATAGGATATGATAGAGGATACGATATTATAGAGGTTAGGATAGGATAGAGGATAGGATAGGATAGAGGATAGGATAGTATAGAGGATAGGATAGGATAGAGGATAGGATAGGATAGAGGATAGGATGCGATAGAGGATACGAAAGGATAGGATAGAGGGTAGGATAGGATAGAGCATAGGATACGATAGAGGATAGTATAGGGCATTGGATAGGATAGAGGATAGGATAGGACAGATGATATTATAGGAATGAGGATAGGATATGATAGAGGATACGATATTATAGAGGATAGGATAGGATAGAGGATAGGATAGGATAGAGGATAGGATAGTATAGAGGATAGGATAGGATAGAGGATAGGATAGGATAGAGGATAGGATAAGATAGAGGATATGATAGGATAGAGCATAGGATAGGATAGAGGATAGCATAGGATAGAGGATAGGATAGGACAGGATAAAGGATAGGATAGGATAGAGGATAGGATAGGATAGAGCATAGGATACGATAGAGGATAGGATAATGGATTGGATAGGATAGAGGATAGGATAGGACAGATGATATTATAGGAATGAGGATAGGATATGATAGAGGATACGATATTATAGAGGATAGGATAGGATAGAGGATAGGATAGGATAGAGGATAGGATAGTATAGAGGATAGGATAGGATAGAGGATAGGATAGGATAGACGATAGGATGCGATAGAGGATACGAAAGGATAGGATAGAGGGTAGGATAGGATAGAGGATAGGATAGGATAGAGGATAGGAGAGGATAGAGGATAGGATATGATAGAGGATAGGATAGGATAGAGGATAGGATAGGATAGAGGATAGGATAGTATAGAGGATAGGATAAGATAGAGGATAGGATAGGATAGAGGATAGGAGAGGATAGAGGATAGGATAGGATAGAGGATAGGATAGGATAGAGCATAGGATACGATAGAGGATAGGATAATGGATTGGATAGGATAGAGGATAGGATAGGACAGATGATATTATAGGAATGAGGATAGGATATGATAGAGGATACGATATTATAGAGGATAGGATAGGATAGAGGATAGGATAGGATAGAGGATAGGATAGTATAGAGGATAGGATAGGATAGAGGATAGGATAGGATAGACGATAGGATGCGATAGAGGATACGAAAGGATAGGATAGAGGGTAGGATAGGATAGAGGATAGGATAGGATAGAGGATAGGAGAGGATAGAGGATAGGATATGATAGAGGATAGGATAGGATAGAGGATAGGATAGGATAGAGGATAGGATAGTATAGAGGATAGGATAAGATAGAGGATAGGATAGGATAGAGGCTAGGATACGATAGAGGATAGGATAGGATAGAGGATAGGAAAGGATAGAGGATAGGATAGGATAGGATAGAGGATAGGATAGGATAGGATAGAGGATAGGATAGGATAGAGGATAGGATATGACAGATGATATTATAGGAATGAGGATAGGATATGATAGAGGATACGATATTATGGAGGATAGGATAGGATAGAGGATCGGATAGGTTAGAGGATTTGATAGGATAGAGGATACGATACGATATGGGATAGGATAGAGGATAGGGGATTGGATCGGATACAGGATAGGAGACGGTAGAGGATAGGATAGGATAGGATAGAGGATGGGATAGGATAGAAGATAGGATAGGATAGAGGATAGGATAGGATAGAGGATAGGAGAGGATAGAAGATTGGATAGGATAGAGGATAGGATAAGGTAGAGGATAGGATAGGATAGAGGATAGGATAGGATAGAGCATAGGATAGGATAGAGAATAGGATAGGGGATTGGATAGTATAGAGGATAGGATAGGACAGATGATATTATAGGAATGAGGATAGGATATGATAGAGGATACGATAGGATAGGACAGAGAATAGGATAGGATAGAGGATAGGATAGTATAGAGGATAGGATAGGATAGAGGATAGGATAGAGGATAGGATAGGATAGAGGATAGCATAGGATACAGGATAGGATAGCATAGGATGGAGGATAGGATAGGATAGAGGATAGGAGAGGATAGAGGATAGGATAGGATAGAGGATAGGATAGGATAGAGCATAGGATACGATAGAGGATAGGATAATGGATTGGATAGGATAGAGGATAGGATAGGACAGATGATATTATAGGAATGAGGATAGGATATGATAGAGGATACGATATTATAGAGGTTAGGATAGGATAGAGGATAGGATAGGATAGAGGATAGGATAGTATAGAGGATAGGATAGGATAGAGGATAGGATAGGATAGAGGATAGGATGCGATAGAGGATACGAAAGGATAGGATAGAGGGTAGGATAGGATAGAGGATAGGATAGGATAGAGGATAGGAGAGGATAGAGGATAGGATATGATAGAGGATAGGATAGGATAGAGGATAGGATAGGATAGAGGAGAGGATAGTATAGAGGATAGGATAAGATAGAGGATAGGATAGGATAGAGGCTGGGATACGATAGAGGATAGGATAGGATAGAGGATAGGAAAGGATAGAGGATAGCATAGGATAGAGGATTGGATAGGATAGGATAGAGGATAGGATAGGATAGGATAGAGGATAGGATAGGATAGAGGATAGGAGAGGATAGAAGATTGGATAGGATAGAGGATAGGATAGGATAAAGGATAGGATGTGATAGAGGATAGCATAGGATAGAGGATAGGATAGGACAGGATAAAGGATAGGATAGGATAGAGGATAGGATAGGATAGAAGATAGGATAGGATAGAGCATAGGATACGATAGAGGATAGTATAGGGGATTGGATAGGATAGAGGATAGGATAGGACAGATGATATTATAGGAATGAGGATAGGATATGATAGAGGACACGATATTATAGAGGATAGGATAGGATAGAGGATAGGATAGGATAGAGGATAGGATAGTATAGAGGATAGGATAGGATAGAGGATAGGATAGGATAGAGGATAGGATAAGATAGAGGATATGATAGGATAGAGCATAGGATAGGATAGAGGATAGCATAGGATAGAGGATAGGATAGGACAGGATAAAGGATAGGATAGGATAGAGGATAGGATAGGATAGGATAGAGGATAGGATAGGATAGGATAGAGGATAGGATAGGATAGAGCATAGGATACGATAGAGGATAGGATAGGATAGAGGATAGGAGAGGATAGAGGATAGGATAGGATAGAGGATAGGATAGGATAGAGCATAGGATACGATAGAGGATAGGATAATGGATTGGATAGGATAGAGGATAGGATAGGACAGATGATATTATAGGAATGAGGATAGGATATGATAGAGGATACGATATTATAGAGGATAGGATAGGATAGAGGATAGGATAGGATAGAGGATAGGATAGTATAGAGGATAGGATAGGATAGAGGATAGGATAGGATAGACGATAGGATGCGATAGAGGATACGAAAGGATAGGATAGAGGGTAGGATAGGATAGAGGATAGGATAGGATAGAGGATAGGAGAGGATAGAGGATAGGATATGATAGAGGATAGGATAGGATAGAGGATAGGATAGGATAGAGGATAGGATAGTATAGAGGATAGGATAAGATAGAGGATAGGATAGGATAGAGGCTAGGATACGATAGAGGATAGGATAGGATAGAGGATAGGAAAGGATAGAGGATAGGATAGGATAGGATAGAGGATAGGATAGGATAGGATAGAGGATAGGATAGGATAGAGGATAGGATATGACAGATGATATTATAGGAATGAGGATAGGATATGATAGAGGATACGATATTATGGAGGATAGGATAGGATAGAGGATCGGATAGGTTAGAGGATTTGATAGGATAGAGGATACGATACGATATGGGATAGGATAGAGGATAGGGGATTGGATCGGATACAGGATAGGAGACGGTAGAGGATAGGATAGGATAGGATAGAGGATGGGATAGGATAGAAGATAGGATAGGATAGAGGATAGGATAGGATAGAGGATAGGAGAGGATAGAAGATTGGATAGGATAGAGGATAGGATAAGGTAGAGGATAGGATAGGATAGAGGATAGGATAGGATAGAGCATAGGATAGGATAGAGAATAGGATAGGGGATTGGATAGTATAGAGGATAGGATAGGACAGATGATATTATAGGAATGAGGATAGGATATGATAGAGGATACGATAGGATAGGACAGAGAATAGGATAGGATAGAGGATAGGATAGTATAGAGGATAGGATAGGATAGAGGATAGGATAGAGGATAGGATAGGATAGAGGATAGCATAGGATACAGGATAGGATAGCATAGGATGGAGGATAGGATAGGATAGAGGATAGGAGAGGATAGAGGATAGGATAGGATAGAGGATAGGATAGGATAGAGCATAGGATACGATAGAGGATAGGATAATGGATTGGATAGGATAGAGGATAGGATAGGACAGATGATATTATAGGAATGAGGATAGGATATGATAGAGGATACGATATTATAGAGGTTAGGATAGGATAGAGGATAGGATAGGATAGAGGATAGGATAGTATAGAGGATAGGATAGGATAGAGGATAGGATAGGATAGAGGATAGGATGCGATAGAGGATACGAAAGGATAGGATAGAGGGTAGGATAGGATAGAGGATAGGATAGGATAGAGGATGGGAGAGGATAGAGGATAGGATATGATAGAGGATAGGATAGGATAGAGGATAGGATAGGATAGAGGAGAGGATAGTATAGAGGATAGGATAAGATAGAGGATAGGATAGGATAGAGGCTGGGATACGATAGAGGATAGGATAGGATAGAGGATAGGAAAGGATAGAGGATAGCATAGGATAGAGGATTGGATAGGATAGGATAGAGGATAGGATAGGATAGGATAGAGGATAGGATAGGATAGAGGATAGGAGAGGATAGAAGATTGGATAGGATAGAGGATAGGATAGGATAAAGGATAGGATGTGATAGAGGATAGCATAGGATAGAGGATAGGATAGGACAGGATAAAGGATAGGATAGGATAGAGGATAGGATAGGATAGAAGATAGGATAGGATAGAGCATAGGATACGATAGAGGATAGTATAGGGGATTGGATAGGATAGAGGATAGGATAGGACAGATGATATTATAGGAATGAGGATAGGATATGATAGAGGACACGATATTATAGAGGATAGGATAGGATAGAGGATAGGATAGGATAGAGGATAGGATAGTATAGAGGATAGGATAGGATAGAGGATAGGATAGGATAGAGGATAGGATAAGATAGAGGATATGATAGGATAGAGCATAGGATAGGATAGAGGATAGCATAGGATAGAGGATAGGATAGGACAGGATAAAGGATAGGATAGGATAGAGGATAGGATAGGATAGGATAGAGGATAGGATAGGATAGGATAGAGGATAGGATAGGATAGAGCATAGGATACGATAGAGGATAGGATAGGATAGAGGATAGGAGAGGATAGAGGATAGGATAGGATAGAGGATAGGATAGGATAGAGCATAGGATACGATAGAGGATAGGATAATGGATTGGATAGGATAGAGGATAGGATAGGACAGATGATATTATAGGAATGAGGATAGGATATGATAGAGGATACGATATTATAGAGGATAGGATAGGATAGAGGATAGGATAGGATAGAGGATAGGATAGTATAGAGGATAGGATAGGATAGAGGATAGGATAGAGGATAGGATAGGATAGAGGATAGCATAGGATACAGGATAGGATAGGATAGGATAGAGGATAGGATAGGATAGAGGATAGGATAGGATAGAGGATAGAATAGGGGATTGGATAGGATAGAGGATATGATAGGACAGATGATATTATAGGATAGAGGATAGGATAGGATAGAGGATAGGATAGGATAGAGGATAGGATAGGATAGAGGATAGGATAAGATAGAGGATATGATAGGATAGACGATAGGATAGGATAGAGGTGAGGATTGGATCGAGGATAGGATAGGACAGAGGATACGATAGGATAGGCTAGAGAATAGGATAGGATAGAGGATAGGATAGGATAGAGGATAGCATAGGATAGAGGATAGGATAGGATAGGATGGAGGATAGGATAGGATAGAGGATAGGATAGGATAGAGCATAGGATACGATAGAGGATAGGATAGGGGATTGGATGGGATAGAGGATAGGATAGTATAGAGGATAGGATAGGATAGAGGATAGGATAGGATAGAGGATAGGATAGGATAGAGGATAGGATGCGATAGAGGATACGAAAGGATAGGATAGAGGGTAGGATAGGATAGAGGATAGGATAGGATAGAGGATAGGATATGATAGAGGATAGGATAGGATAGAGGATAGGATAGGGGATAGGGGATTGGATCGGATACAGGATAGGAGACGGTAGAGGATAGGATAGGATAGGATAGAGGATAGGATAGAAGATAGGATAGGATAGAGGGTAGGATTGGATGGAGGATTGGATAGGATAGAGGATAGGATAAGGTAGAGCCTAGGATAGGATAGAGGATAGGATAGGATAGAGGATAGGATAGGATAGTGGATAGGATAGGATAGAGGATAGGATATGATAGAGGATAGGATAGGATAGAGGATAGGATAGGATAGATGATAGGATAGGATAGAGGATAGGATAAGATAGAGGATAGGATAGGATACAGGATAGGATAGGGGATTGGATAGGAGAGAGGATTGGATAGGATAGAGGATAGGATAGGATAGAGGATAGAATAGGATAGAGGATAGGATATGATAGAGGATAGGATAGGATAGAGGATAGGATAGGATAGAGGATAGGGTAGGATAGAGGATAGGATAGTATAGGGGATAGGATATAATAGGGGATAGGATAGGATAGAGGATAGGATACGATAGAGGATAGGATAGGATAGGATAGAGGATAGGATAGTATAGAGGATAGGAGAGGATAGAGGATAGGATGCGATAGAGGATACGAAAGGATAGGATAGAGGATAGGATAGGATAGAGGATAGGATCGGATAGAGGATATGATAGGGGATTGGATAGGATAGAGGATAGGATAGGATAGAGGATAGGATAGGATAGAGGATAGGATAGGATAGATGATAGGATAGAATAGAGGATAGGATAAGATAGAGGATAGGATATGATAGGATAGAGGATAGGATAGGATAGAGGATAGGATAGGATAGGATAGAGGATAGGATACGATAGAGGATACGATAGGATAGGATAGAGGATAGGATAGGATAGAGGATAGGATAGGATAGAGGATAGGATATGATAGTGGATCGGATAGGATAGAGGATTGGATAGGATAGAGAATATGATACGGTAGACGATAGGGGATTGGATCGGATACAGGATAGGAGGCGGTAGAGGATAGGATAGGATAGGATGGAGAATAGGATACGATAGAGGATAGGATAGGATAGAGGATAGGATAGGATAGAGGATAGGATAGGATAGAGGATAGGATAGGATAGGATGGAGAATAGGATAGGATAGAGGATAGGATAGGATAGAAGATAGGATAGGATAGAGGATAGGATAGGATAGAGGATAGGATAGGATAGAGGATAGGATAGGATACAGCATAGGATACGATAGAGGATAGGATAGGGGATTGGATAGGATAGAGGATAGGATAGGACAGATGATATTATAGGAATGTGGATAGGATATGATAGAGGATACGATATTATAGAGGATAGGATAGGATAGAGGATAGGATAGGATAGAGGATAGGATAGGATAGAAGATAGGATAGGATAGATGATAGGATAGGATAGAGGATAGGATAAGATAGAGGATAAGATAGGATAGAGGATAGGATAGGATAGAGGATAGGATATGATAGAGGATAGGATAGGATAGAAGATAGGATCGGATAGAGGATAGGATCGAGGATTGGATAGGATAGAGGATAGGATAAGATAGATTATAGGATAGGATAGAGGATAGGATACGATAGAGGATAGGATAGGATAGAGGATAGGATCGGATAGAGGATATGATAGGGGATTGGATAGGATAGAGGAAAGGATAGGATAGAGGATAGGATAGGATAGAGGATAGGAAAGGATAGAGGATAGGATAGGATAGAGGATAGGATAGGATAGATAATAGTATAAGATAGAGGATAGGATGGGATAGAGGATAGGATAGGATAGATGATAGGATAGGATAGAGGATAGGATAGGATAGAGGATAGGATAGGGTAGAGGATATGATAGGATAGAGGATACGAAAGGATAGGATAGAGGGTAGGATAGGATAGAGGATAGGATAGGATAGAGGATAGGATATGATAGAGGATAGGATAGGATAGAGGATAGGATAGGGGATAGGGGATTGGATCGGATACAGGATAGGAGACGGTAGAGGATAGGATAGGATAGGATGGAGGATAGGATAGAAGATAGGATAGGATAGAGGGTAGGATTGGATGGAGGATTGGATAGGATAGAGGATAGGATAAGGTAGAGCCTAGGATAGGATAGTGGATAGGATAGGATAGAGGATAGGATAGGATAGTGGATAGGATAGGATAGAGGATAGGATATGATAGAGGATAGGATAGGATAGAGGATAGGATAGGATAGATGATAGGATAGGATAGAGGATAGGATAAGATAGAGGATAGGATAGGATACAGGATAGGATAGGGGATTGGATAGGAGAGAGGATTGGATAGGATAGAGGATAGGATAGGATAGAGGATAGAATAGGATAGAGGATAGGATATGATAGAGGATAGGATAGGATAGAGGATAGGATAGGATAGAGGATAGGGTAGGATAGAGGATAGGATAGTATAGGGGATAGGATATAATAGGGGATAGGATAGGATAGAGGATAGGATACGATAGAGGATAGGATAGGATAGGATAGAGGATAGGATAGTATAGAGGATAGGAGAGGATAGAGGATAGGATGCGATAGAGGATACGAAAGGATAGGATAGAGGATAGGATAGGATAGAGGATAGGATCGGATAGAGGATATGATAGGGGATTGGATAGGATAGAGGATAGGATAGGATAGAGGATAGGATAGGATAGAGGATAGGATAGGATAGATGATAGGATAGAATAGAGGATAGGATAAGATAGAGGATAGGATATGATAGGATAGAGGATAGGATAGGATAGAGGATAGGATAGGATAGGATAGAGGATAGGATACGATAGAGGATACGATAGGATAGGATAGAGGATAGGATAGGATAGAGGATAGGATAGGATAGAGGATAGGATATGATAGTGGATCGGATAGGATAGAGGATTGGATAGGATAGAGAATATGATACGGTAGACGATAGGGGATTGGATCGGATACAGGATAGGAGGCGGTAGAGGATAGGATAGGATAGGATGGAGAATAGGATACGATAGAGGATAGGTTAGGATAGAGGATAGGATAGGATAGAGGATAGGATAGGATAGAGGATAGGATAGGATAGGATGGAGAATAGGATAGGATAGAGGATAGGATAGGATAGAAGATAGGATAGGATAGAGGATAGGATAGGATAGAGGATAGGATAGGATAGAGGATAGGATAGGATACAGCATAGGATACGATAGAGGATAGGATAGGGGATTGGATAGGATAGAGGATAGGATAGGACAGATGATATTATAGGAATGTGGATAGGATATGATAGAGGATACGATATTATAGAGGATAGGATAGGATAGAGGATAGGATAGGATAGAGGATAGGATAGGATAGAAGATAGGATAGGATAGATGATAGGATAGGATAGAGGATAGGATAAGATAGAGGATAAGATAGGATAGAGGATAGGATAGGATAGAGGATAGGATATGATAGAGGATAGGATAGGATAGAAGATAGGATCGGATAGAGGATAGGATCGAGGATTGGATAGGATAGAGGATAGGATAAGATAGATTATAGGATAGGATAGAGGATAGGATACGATAGAGGATAGGATAGGATAGAGGATAGGATCGGATAGAGGATATGATAGGGGATTGGATAGGATAGAGGAAAGGATAGGATAGAGGATAGGATAGGATAGAGGATAGGAAAGGATAGAGGATAGGATAGGATAGAGGATAGGATAGGATAGATAATAGTATAAGATAGAGGATAGGATGGGATAGAGGATAGGATAGGATAGATGATAGGATAGGATAGAGGATAGGATAGGATAGAGGATAGGATAGGGTAGAGGATATGATAGGATAGAGGATAGGATAGGATAGGATAGAGGATAGGATAGGATAGGATAGAGGATTGGATACGATAGAGGATACGATAGGATAGGATAGAGGATAGGATACGATAGAGGATACGATAGGATAGGATAGAGGATAGGATAGGATAGGATAGAGGATAGGATAGGATACAGGATAATATAGGATAGAGCATAGGATACGATAGAGGATAGGATACGATAGAGGATACGATAGGATAGGATAGAGGTTTGGATAGGATAGAGGATAGGATAGGATAGAGAATAGGATACGATAGAGGATAGGATAGGATAGAGGATAGGATAGGATAGAGCATAGGATAGGACAGAGGATAGTATAGGGGATTGGATAGGATAGAGGATAGGATAGCACAGATGATATTATAGGAATGAGGATAGGATATGATAGAGGATAGGATATGATAGAGGATAGGATAGGATAGAGGATAGGATAGGGGATAGGGGATTGGATCGGATACAGGATAGGAGACGGTAGAGGATAGGATAGGATAGGATAGAGGATAGGATAGAAGATAGGATAGGATAGAGGGTAGGATTGGATGGAGGATTGGATAGGATAGAGGATAGGATAAGGTAGAGCCTAGGATAGGATAGAGGATAGGATAGGATAGAGGATAGGATAGGATAGTGGATAGGATAGGATAGAGGATAGGATATGATAGAGGATAGGATAGGATAGAGGATAGGATAGGATAGATGATAGGATAGGATAGAGGATA
Source organism: Halictus rubicundus (assembly GCF_050948215.1). Lineage (NCBI taxonomy): Eukaryota > Metazoa > Arthropoda > Insecta > Hymenoptera > Halictidae > Halictus > Halictus rubicundus. The sequence goes on from NW_027488693.1 coordinate 289,022, forward strand.
GGATAAGATAGAGGATAGGATAGGATACAGGATAGGATAGGGGATTGGATAGGAGAGAGGATTGGATAGGATAGAGGATAGGATAGGATAGAGGATAGAATAGGATAGAGGATAGGATATGATAGAGGATAGGATAGGATAGAGGATAGGATAGGATAGAGGATAGGGTAGGATAGAGGATAGGATAGTATAGGGGATAGGATATAATAGGGGATAGGATAGGATAGAGGATAGGATACGATAGAGGATAGGATAGGATAGGATAGAGGATAGGATAGTATAGAGGATAGGAGAGGATAGAGGATAGGATGCGATAGAGGATACGAAAGGATAGGATAGAGGATAGGATAGGATAGAGGATAGGATCGGATAGAGGATATGATAGGGGATTGGATAGGATAGAGGATAGGATAGGATAGAGGATAGGATAGGATAGAGGATAGGATAGGATAGATGATAGGATAGAATAGAGGATAGGATAAGATAGAGGATAGGATATGATAGGATAGAGGATAGGATAGGATAGAGGATAGGATAGGATAGGATAGAGGATAGGATACGATAGAGGATACGATAGGATAGGATAGAGGATAGGATAGGATAGAGGATAGGATAGGATAGAGGATAGGATATGATAGTGGATCGGATAGGATAGAGGATTGGATAGGATAGAGAATATGATACGGTAGACGATAGGGCATTGGATCGGATACAGGATAGGAGGCGGTAGAGGATAGGATAGGATAGGATGGAGAATAGGATACGATAGAGGATAGGTTAGGATAGAGGATAGGATAGGATAGAGGATAGGATAGGATAGAGGATAGGATAGGATAGGATGGAGAATAGGATAGGATAGAGGATAGGATAGGATAGAAGATAGGATAGGATAGAGGATAGGATAGGATAGAGGATAGGATAGGATAGAGGATAGGATAGGATACAGCATAGGATACGATAGAGGATAGGATAGGGGATTGGATAGGATAGAGGATAGGATAGGACAGATGATATTATAGGAATGTGGATAGGATATGATAGAGGATACGATATTATAGAGGATAGGATAGGATAGAGGATAGGATAGGATAGAGGATAGGATAGGATAGAAGATAGGATAGGATAGATGATAGGATAGGATAGAGGATAGGATAAGATAGAGGATAAGATAGGATAGAGGATAGGATAGGATAGAGGATAGGATATGATAGAGGATAGGATAGGATAGAAGATAGGATCGGATAGAGGATAGGATCGAGGATTGGATAGGATAGAGGATAGGATAAGATAGATTATAGGATAGGATAGAGGATAGGATACGATAGAGGATAGGATAGGATAGAGGATAGGATCGGATAGAGGATATGATAGGGGATTGGATAGGATAGAGGAAAGGATAGGATAGAGGATAGGATAGGATAGAGGATAGGAAAGGATAGAGGATAGGATAGGATAGAGGATAGGATAGGATAGATAATAGTATAAGATAGAGGATAGGATGGGATAGAGGATAGGATAGGATAGATGATAGGATAGGATAGAGGATAGGATAGGATAGAGGATAGGATAGGGTAGAGGATATGATAGGATAGAGGATAGGATAGGATAGGATAGAGGATAGGATAGGATAGGATAGAGGATTGGATACGATAGAGGATACGATAGGATAGGATAGAGGATAGGATACGATAGAGGATACGATAGGATAGGATAGAGGATAGGATAGGATAGGATAGAGGATAGGATAGGATACAGGATAATATAGGATAGAGCATAGGATACGATAGAGGATAGGATACGATAGAGGATACGATAGGATAGGATAGAGGTTTGGATAGGATAGAGGATAGGATAGGATAGAGAATAGGATACGATAGAGGATAGGATAGGATAGAGGATAGGATAGGATAGAGCATAGGATAGGACAGAGGATAGTATAGGGGATTGGATAGGATAGAGGATAGGATAGCACAGATGATATTATAGGAATGAGGATAGGATATGATAGAGGATACGATATTATAGAGGATAGGATAGGATAGAGGATAGGATAGGATAGAGGATAGGATAGGATAGAGGATAGGATAGGATAAAGGATAGGATAGGATAGAGGATAGGATAGGATAGAGGATAGGATAGGATAGAGGATATGATAGGGGATTGGATAGGATAGAGGAAAGGATAGGATAGAGGATAGGTTAGGATAGAGGATAGGATAGGATAGGATAGAGGATAGGATAGGATAGAGGATAGGATAGGATAGATCATAGGATACGATAGAGGATAGGATAGGGGATTGGATAGGTTAGAGGATAGGATAGGATAGAGGATAGGATAATATAGAGGATAGGATATGATAGAGGATAGGATAGGATAGGATAGAGGATAGGAGAGGATAGAGGATAGGATATGATAGAGGATAGGATAGGATAGAGGATAGGATAGGATAGAGGATAGGATAGTATAGAGGATAGGATCGGATAGAGGATAGGATATGATAGAGGACAGGATAGGATAGAGGATAGGATAGGATAGAGGATTGGATAGGATAGAGGATAGGATAGGATAGAGGAAAGGATATGATAGTGGATCGGATATGATAGAGGATCGGATAGGATAGAGGATTGGATAGGATAGAAAATATGATACTGTAGACGATAGGGGATTGGATCGGATACAGGATACGAGACGGTAGAGGATAGGATAGGATAGGATAGAGAATAGGTTAGGATAGAGGATAGGTTAGGATAGAGCATAGGATACGATAGAGGATAGGATAGGGATTGGATAGGATAGAGGATCGGATAGGACAGATGATATTATAGGATAGAGGATAGGATATGATAGAGGATAGGATAGGATAGAGGATAGGATAGGATAGAGGATAGGATATGATAGAGGATAGGATAGTATAGAGGATAGGATAGGATAGAGGATAGGATAGGATAGAGGATAGGATACGATAGAGGATACGAAAGGATAGGATAGAGGGTAGGATAGGATAGAGTATAGGATAGGATAGAGGATAGGATAGGATAGAGGATAGGATAGAGGATAGGATAGGATAGAGGATACGTTAGGATAGGATAGAGGATACGATAGGATAGGATAGAGGATAGGATAGGATAGAGGATTGGATAGGATAGAGGATAGGATATGATAGAGGATAGGATAGGATAAAGGATAGGATAGGATAGAGAATAGGATAGGATAGAGGATAGGTTAGGATAGAGCATAGGATACGATAGAGGATAGGATAGGGATTGGATAGGATTGAAGGATCGGATAGGACAGATGATATTATAGGATAGAGGATAGGATATGATAGAGGATACGATATTATAGAGGATAGGATAGGATACAGGATAGGATAGGATAGAGAATAGGATAGGATAGAGGATAGGTTAGGATAGAGCATAGGATACGATAGAGGATAGAATAGGGATTGGATAGGATAGAGGATCGGATAGGACAGATGATATTATAGGATAGAGGATAGGATATGATAGAGGATACGATATTATAGAGGATAGGATAGGATAGAGGATAGGATAGGATAGAGGATAGGATATGATAGAGGATAGGATAGTATAGAGGATAGGATAGGATAGAGGATAGGATAGGATAGAGGATAGGATAGGATAGAGGATAGGATAGGATAAAGGATAGGATGTGATAGAGGATAGCATAGGATAGAGGATAGGATAGTACAGATGATATTATAGGAATGAGGATAGGATATGATAGAGGATACGATAGGATAGGATAGAGAATAAGATAGGATAGAGGATAGGATAGTATAGAGGATAGGATAGGATAGAGGATAGGATAGAGGATAGGATAGGATAGAGGATAGCATAGGATACAGGATAGGATAGGATAGGATAGAGGATAGGATAGGATAGAGGATAGGATAGGATAGAGGATAGGATAGGATAGAGCATAGGATACGATAGAGGATAGGATAGGGGATTGGATAGGATAGAGGATAGGATAGTATAGAGGATAGGATAGGATAGAGGATAGGATAGGATAGAGGATAGGATGCGATAGAGGATACGAAAGGATAGGATAGAGGGTAGGATAGGATAGAGGATAGGATAGGATAGAGGATAGGATATGATAGAGGATAGGATAGGATAGAGGATAGGATAGAGGATAGGGGATTGGATCGGATACAGGATAGGAGACGGTAGAGGATAGGATAGGATAGGATAGAGGATATCATAGGGGATTTGATAGGATAGATGATAGGATATGATAGAGGATACGATATTATAGAGGATAGGATAGGATAGAGGATAGGATAGGATAGAGGATAGGATAGTATAGAGGATAGGATAGCATAGAGGATAGGATAGGATAGGATAGAGGATAGGATAGGATAGAGGATAGGATAGGATAGGTGATAGGATAGGATAGAGGATAGAATAGGGGATTGGATAGGATAGAGGATATGATAGGACAGATGATATTATAGGATAGAGGATAGGATAGGATAGAGGATAGGATAGGATAGAGGATAGGATAGGATAGAGGATAGGATAAGATAGAGGATATGATAGGATAGACGATAGGATAGGATAGAGGTGAGGATTGGATCGAGGATAGGATAGGACAGAGGATACGATAGGATAGGATAGAGAATAGGATAGGATAGAGGATAGGATAGTATAGAGGATAGGATAGGATAGAGGATAGAATAGGATAGAGGATAGCATAGGATAGAGGATAGGATAGGATAGGATAGAGGATAGGATAGGATAGAGGATAGGATAGGATAGAGCATAGGATACGATAGAGGATAGGATAGGGGATTGGATGGGATAGAGGATAGGATAGGATAGAGGATAGGATAGGATAGAGGATAGGATAGGATAGAGGATAGGATGCGATAGAGGATACGAAAGGATAGGATAGAGGGTAGGATAGGATAGAGGATAGGATAGGATAGAGGATAGGATATGATAGAGGATAGGATAGGATAGAGGATAGGATAGGGGATAGGGGATTGGATCGGATACAGGATAGGAGACGGTAGAGGATAGGATAGGATAGGATAGAGGATAGGATAGAAGATAGGATAGGATAGAGGGTAGGATAGGATGGAGGATTGGATAGGATAGAGGATAGGATAAGGTAGAGCCTAGGATAGGATAGAGGATAGGATAGGATAGAGGATAGGATAGGATAGTGGATAGGATAGGATAGAGGATAGGATAGGATAGAGGATAGGATAGATGATAGGAGACGATAGAGGATAAGATAGGATAGAGGATAGGATATGATAGAGGATAGGATAGGATAGAGGATAGGATAGGATAGATGATAGGATAGGATAGAGGATAGAATAGGATAGAGGATAGGATATGATAGAGGATAGGATAGGATAGAGGATAGGATAGGATAGAGGATAGGGTAGGATAGAGGATAGGATAGTATAGGGGATAGGATATAATAGAGGATAGGATAGGATAGAGGATAGGATACGATAGAGGATAGGATAGGATAGGATAGAGGATAGGATAGTATAGAGGATAGGATAGGATAGAGGATAGGATGCGATAGAGGATACGAAAGGATAGGATAGAGGGTAGGATAGGATAGAGGATAGGATAGGATAGAGGATAGGATCGGATAGAGGATATGATAGGGGATTGGATAGGATAGAGGATAGGATAGGATAGAGGATAGGATAGGATAGAGGATAGGATAGGATAGATGATAGGATAGAATAGAGGATAGGATAAGATAGAGGATAGGATATGATAGGATAGAGGATAGGATAGGATAGAGGATAGGATAGAATAGGATAGAGGATAGGATACGATAGAGGATACGATAGGATAGGATAGAGGATAGGATAGGATAGAGGATAGGATAGGATAGAGGATAGGATATGATAGTGGATCGGATAGGATAGAGGATTGGATAGGATAGAGAATATGATACGGTAGACGATAGGGGATTGGATCGGATACAGGATAGGAGGCGGTAGAGGATAGGATAGGATAGGATGGAGAATAGGATACGATAGAGGATAGGTTAGGATAGAGGATAGGATAGGATAGAGGATAGGATAGGATAGAGGATAGGATAGGATAGGATGGAGAATAGGATAGGATAGAGGATAGGATAGGATAGAAGATAGGATAGGATAGAGGATAGGATAGGATAGAGGATAGGATAGGATAGAGGATAGGATAGGATACAGCATAGGATACGATAGAGGATAGGATAGGGGATTGGATAGGATAGAGGATAGGATAGGACAGATGATATTATAGGAATGTGGATAGGATATGATAGAGGATACGATATTATAGAGGATAGGATAGGATAGAGGATAGGATAGGATAGAGGATAGGATAGGATAGAAGATAGGATAGGATAGATGATAGGATAGGATAGAGGATAGGATAAGATAGAGGATAAGATAGGATAGAGGATAGGATAGGATAGAGGATAGGATATGATAGAGGATAGGATAGGATAGAAGATAGGATCGGATAGAGGATAGGATAGAGGATTGGATAGGATAGAGGATAGGATAAGATAGATTATAGGATAGGATAGAGGATAGGATACGATAGAGGATAGGATAGGATAGAGGATAGGATCGGATAGAGGATATGATAGGGGATTGGATAGGATAGAGGAAAGGATAGGATAGAGGATAGGATAGGATAGAGGATAGGAAAGGATAGAGGATAGGATAGGATAGAGGATAGGATAGGATAGAGGATAGTATAAGATAGAGGATAGGATGGGATAGAGGATAGGATAGGATAGATGATAGGATAGGATAGAGGATAGGATAGGATAGAGGATAGGATAGGGTAGAGGATATGATAGGATAGAGGATAGGATAGGATAGGATAGAGGATAGGATAGGATAGGATAGAGGATTGGATACGATAGAGGATACGATAGGATAGGATAGAGGATAGGATACGATAGAGGATACGATAGGATAGGATAGAGGATAGGATAGGATAGGATAGGATAGAGGATAGGATAGGATAGAGGATAATATAGGATAGAGCATAGGATACGATAGAGGATAGGATACGATAGAGGATACGATAGGATAGGATAGAGGTTTGGATAGGATAGAGGATAGGATAGGATAGAGAATAGGATACGATAGAGGATAGGATAGGATAGAGGATAGGATAGGATAGAGCATAGGATAGGACAGAGGATAGTATAGGGGATTGGATAGGATAGAGGATAGGATAGCACAGATGATATTATAGGAATGAGGATAGGACATGATAGAGGATACGATATTATATAGGATAGGATAGGATAGAGGATAGGATAGGATAGAGGATAGGATAGGATAGAGGATAGGATAGGATAAAGGATAGGATAGGATAGAGGATAGGATAGGATAGAGGATAGGATAGGATAGAGGATAGGATAGTATAGAGGATAGGATAGGATAGAGGATATGATAGGATAGAGGATAGGATAGGATAGAGGATAGGATCGGATAGAGGATATGATAGGGGATTGGATAGGATAGAGGAAAGGATAGGATAGAGGATAGGTTAGGATAGAGGATAGGATAGGATAGGATAGAGGATAGGATAGGATAGAGGATAGGATAGGATAGATCATAGGATACGATAGAGGATAGGATAGGGGATTGGATAGGTTAGAGTATAGGATAGGACAGATGATATTATAGGAATGAGGATAGGATATGATAGAGGATACGATATTATAGAGGATAGGATAGGATAGAGGATAGGATAGGATAGAGGATAGGATAGGATAGAGGATATGATAGGACAGATGATATTATAGGATAGAGGATAGGATAGGATAGAGGATAGGATAGGATAGAGGATAGGATAGGATAGAGGATAGGATAAGATAGAGGATATGATAGGATAGACGATAGGATAGGATAGAGGTGAGGATTGGATCGAGGATAGGATAGGACAGAGGATACGATAGGATAGGATAGAGAATAGGATAGGATAGAGGATAGGATAGTATAGAGGATAGGATAGGATAGAGGATAGGATAGGATAGAGGATAGCATAGGATAGAGGATAGGATAGGATAGGATAGAGGATAGGATAGGATAGAGGATAGGATAGGATAGAGCATAGGATACGATAGAGGATAGGATAGGGGATTGGATGGGATAGAGGATAGGATAGGATAGAGGATAGGATAGGATAGAGGATAGGATAGGATAGAGGATAGGATGCGATAGAGGATACGAAAGGATAGGATAGAGGGTAGGATAGGATAGAGGATAGGATAGGATAGAGGATAGGATATGATAGAGGATAGGATAGGATAGAGGATAGGATAGGGGATAGGGGATTGGATCGGATACAGGATAGGAGACGGTAGAGGATAGGATAGGATAGGATAGAGGATAGGATAGAAGATAGGATAGGATAGAGGGTAGGATAGGATGGAGGATTGGATAGGATAGAGGATAGGATAAGGTAGAGCCTAGGATAGGATAGAGGATAGGATAGGATAGAGGATAGGATAGGATAGTGGATAGGATAGGATAGAGGATAGGATAGGATAGAGGATAGGATAGATGATAGGAGACGATAGAGGATAAGATAGGATAGAGGATAGGATATGATAGAGGATAGGATAGGATAGAGGATAGGATAGGATAGATGATAGGATAGGATAGAGGATAGAATAGGATAGAGGATAGGATATGATAGAGGATAGGATAGGATAGAGGATAGGATAGGATAGAGGATAGGGTAGGATAGAGGATAGGATAGTATAGGGGATAGGATATAATAGAGGATAGGATAGGATAGAGGATAGGATACGATAGAGGATAGGATAGGATAGGATAGAGGATAGGATAGTATAGAGGATAGGATAGGATAGAGGATAGGATGCGATAGAGGATACGAAAGGATAGGATAGAGGGTAGGATAGGATAGAGGATAGGATAGGATAGAGGATAGGATCGGATAGAGGATATGATAGGGGATTGGATAGGATAGAGGATAGGATAGGATAGAGGATAGGATAGGATAGAGGATAGGATAGGATAGATGATAGGATAGAATAGAGGATAGGATAAGATAGAGGATAGGATATGATAGGATAGAGGATAGGATAGGATAGAGGATAGGATAGAATAGGATAGAGGATAGGATACGATAGAGGATACGATAGGATAGGATAGAGGATAGGATAGGATAGAGGATAGGATAGGATAGAGGATAGGATATGATAGTGGATCGGATAGGATAGAGGATTGGATAGGATAGAGAATATGATACGGTAGACGATAGGGGATTGGATCGGATACAGGATAGGAGGCGGTAGAGGATAGGATAGGATAGGATGGAGAATAGGATACGATAGAGGATAGGTTAGGATAGAGGATAGGATAGGATAGAGGATAGGATAGGATAGAGGATAGGATAGGATAGGATGGAGAATAGGATAGGATAGAGGATAGGATAGGATAGAAGATAGGATAGGATAGAGGATAGGATAGGATAGAGGATAGGATAGGATAGAGGATAGGATAGGAAACAGCATAGGATACGATAGAGGATAGGATAGGGGATTGGATAGGATAGAGGATAGGATAGGACAGATGATATTATAGGAATGTGGATAGGATATGATAGAGGATACGATATTATAGAGGATAGGATAGGATAGAGGATAGGATAGGATAGAGGATAGGATAGGATAGAAGATAGGATAGGATAGATGATAGGATAGGATAGAGGATAGGATAAGATAGAGGATAAGATAGGATAGAGGATAGGATAGGATAGAGGATAGGATATGATAGAGGATAGGATAGGATAGAAGATAGGATCGGATAGAGGATAGGATAGAGGATTGGATAGGATAGAGGATAGGATAAGATAGATTATAGGATAGGATAGAGGATAGGATACGATAGAGGATAGGATAGGATAGAGGATAGGATCGGATAGAGGATATGATAGGGGATTGGATAGGATAGAGGAAAGGATAGGATAGAGGATAGGATAGGATAGAGGATAGGAAAGGATAGAGGATAGGATAGGATAGAGGATAGGATAGGATAGAGGATAGTATAAGATAGAGGATAGGATGGGATAGAGGATAGGATAGGATAGATGATAGGATAGGATAGAGGATAGGATAGGATAGAGGATAGGATAGGGTAGAGGATATGATAGGATAGAGGATAGGATAGGATAGGATAGAGGATAGGATAGGATAGGATAGAGGATTGGATACGATAGAGGATACGATAGGATAGGATAGAGGATAGGATACGATAGAGGATACGATAGGATAGGATAGAGGATAGGATAGGATAGGATAGGATAGAGGATAGGATAGGATAGAGGATAATATAGGATAGAGCATAGGATACGATAGAGGATAGGATACGATAGAGGATACGATAGGATAGGATAGAGGTTTGGATAGGATAGAGGATAGGATAGGATAGAGAATAGGATACGATAGAGGATAGGATAGGATAGAGGATAGGATAGGATAGAGCATAGGATAGGACAGAGGATAGTATAGGGGATTGGATAGGATAGAGGATAGGATAGCACAGATGATATTATAGGAATGAGGATAGGACATGATAGAGGATACGATATTATATAGGATAGGATAGGATAGAGGATAGGATAGGATAGAGGATAGGATAGGATAGAGGATAGGATAGGATAAAGGATAGGATAGGATAGAGGATAGGATAGGATAGAGGATAGGATAGGATAGAGGATAGGATAGTATAGAGGATAGGATAGGATAGAGGATATGATAGGATAGAGGATAGGATAGGATAGAGGATAGGATCGGATAGAGGATATGATAGGGGATTGGATAGGATAGAGGAAAGGATAGGATAGAGGATAGGTTAGGATAGAGGATAGGATAGGATAGGATAGAGGATAGGATAGGATAGAGGATAGGATAGGATAGATCATAGGATACGATAGAGGATA